>NC_043980.1:35658682-35801182 GCF_902150065.1 Myripristis murdjan
ACATCCTGGCTTTACCCCGGTCCTGCAGTATGGAGCATATTATCAAGGCAATAGAGGACGGGATAAGCGTGCCGGGAGGAGGCCTGCTCGACTCCCACAGGGACAGGTAGGGGGTGAGTGCGAGCACGATGTGGCAGCATTGAGCTCCACGAAGCCTGCTGTGTGCATGGTGGTTTGTGCTGCCAGTCATCCAAAGTCCACATGAAACACCCTGTCGCCCACATACAGACATACACTTTGCTAAGCCAGTTTGAGATGGGGGGGCCAAGCTGAGTTACGCTCAGCTTGGCCGAGGGTAACTGAGTGAGAAGACGGTAAATCAGTCCAACTCCACAAGGGCATTAAAGACGTGACAATAGCCGAAGTCGATTCTGGCTAGGACGTGATTACTGCTATCTGGGTCTTTCAGGTTTTATTTGTAAATGGACAATTACAGCCACAATAGCAATACCTTATTGCAAGCAACTGTCCATTGTGTTGTATTGGGCTATTTAGCCAATATTAGTTTGCTTTCAATATCTGTCTTTGGAGCAGATGTATGCATGCACAGAGGGAAGGGAAGGGGAGGGGAGGCGTTGCCCTTGCTCAGGGGTACCTTGACAGTATTGGGTGCTGACTATACAGCGGGCAAAACAAAAAATAAAGAATTAACATAGGAACAAGCCTTGAGTTGACAACACCAAAACGCTATCCACCCAGCCACATCCCCTGCTGACTTATCAGTCATCTCAAATCAAATGTGGCTCATACAGCTAGGGGATGTCACAGGGACACGCTAGTCTGTTGTATCATTCGCCCCTAAATACACATCACCCCCATGAAGTCACTGGTGGTGGAGGATGCATCACCATTTTAAGACCTTTCATTTGTGACTACACGTGTTTCGTACCCTCCTCTTGACAGTTAAAGGCAGTGCTCCACATAGCATGGGTAGCAATGGGGTCAACCTGTAGAGAAGACCACAAGAACATGCAGTATATCGCCACCTAGTGGCTGAAAATGAAGATTAAAGAGAATCTTTGAGTGATACCAAACTGATGCTCCACACACTGAACAAAAATGGTCAGGAGGTTTCAACTGATTTTAGTAAAGGCCTCAACGAGTTAAATGGTGTTTACTGTCCTTCCAGTTTCAAAGTCTAATGATGGCGTAAATGAGAATGGCAAACAGTTCAAACAACTTTTTTTTTTTTTTTTTTTTTTTTTTAAATGGGTGCTGAATCTGAAAGAACCAGGTATGTCTTCAAAGGCAAGAGGACAGCACCCTCATTTCTGGGGTCTTCCACTTTTATTTTAGCATGGACATTTTGGCAACGAAGCCTTCCTCAGCGTGCTTACAAGCAAACAAAAAAATCTCATGGAAAAATATATAATCAGGCCAAGCATTACTCACACTGAAAGTCCAGACATTATCTAGACTTTCTGTACTCTTAGTTAGCAGAGAGCATTATGTTGATGTGTCTGTGGGTGTTACCAATAATTCAGCTCCATTATGAAAGTGAAAAATCTGCCTATGATCACAGGTTGAGGCCATTATTTAAGTGACATGAAGTATTTTGTTTGTAACCACATTGGGGGAGGCTTCATTGCCAAAACGTTCATGCTAATAAAACTTACAGACACCAAAAATGAAAGTGCTCTCCTCTTACTTTTGAAGTAAATGAAAACAACAATGCATTCAGCATGTCTGTTCCATGTATATTTGTATCCTGTTGCCAGCATCAGCAACGTACCTGTTTGGGGTCTGTGGGACCAGTAGGGGAAGTCAGTTCAATGGTGACGGGTCCATCATTTTGAATGTGGACCTGCATGTAGGCCCCAAACTTCCCATCTGGAAATACAAAACATTTTAGAAGTCATGAGAAATTAAACAAAGGGAAACAAGGTGCTGTGTTTTGACTGTTTAATTATCACCTATTAGTGTTAATGCAACAATTAGCCTACTGTTTACTCAATTTAAGTAGGCCAGTGCAGTCTTAGGGATCCACATTCACAGATGACCATGTAAACAGGCAGTAAACACAAATCTGGAGTTTGTTAGGTGCTACTAGTCGATGTTTTGTGGGCAACTTGGATGACGTGGCGCCTTGAGACATTGGGGACAAAAGAAGAATGTTAGCGGGAGGAGCACATAAGTTTCAACTTAAATGTTCTCCTTTCTTCCAGTGGGTCCAAGAGATTAATGACACCATCTGCACAATGAAGCCGTGGGCAGCGGTGGAAAAGCGCTGCATCATCATGTTTCCTCTCCGGAGGGGGGGACTAATTAAGAAGCCTTATGCCTCCCTCACTGGGACAAGGTGTTCTCCGCACCTGCTCCCCGGTGGGCTGACCCAATTCAATGCCACTGCCACCGCTGCCGAATCGCAGCACTGACAAAGCACACCTCCCACCCCTATGCAATGCACATAGTCCCTGGGAGCAAACCACTGTAACCCTACACGGAGATGGGAAGGCAAGCAATTAAAGAGCAAGGGGAGAGGGCACTGATCCAAACTTATAAGGAGTGGCAACAACAGTGACCCTCTCAATTTTTGTTTTTAATTAGCTTGGAAACCAGCAGCTGTGAGAAACTCTGCATTTTAACTATCTCCAAGGAATCTATTCAACCTGGCTCTTGCTGGTGACCCCATACCCGCAATAATGACCTTTGAACTTTGGATTATCTATCTATCTATTCCAATATTTTCAAATCCATCTTCCAGGAAATAAACAAGGGCTGCCCACTAGTTAATATCTGACCTAGGTTTGCCACCAGACATCGCAAAAAGTGCAACGATTTTACTGCGTGCACCACTGACGATGTCTGGGGAAATGAATTGATTGTTTAAGTTCTATTAAGATAAATTCTCCTCTCCATCTTGAATGTCTCTTGAGTCTTTAAGGTCAAACGTCATCCAGTGGAGGGGTACATCATTGATTCTGGTGGGGCACAAAATCAAACATCACAATGTCTTTGACCAAGTATCTCAATATCGATATTGTGATGATATCATAGACATGTCAACTGGTGCTTTGATAAAAATATGATGACCAAGCAGGTAAAGGCAAATAAGGTCAGAAGACTGCATCCCTTTACTGTAATGCGGCCTTTAAAACCAGGAATCAAAACTTATGCCATATCACGATCTTGCAATATCCAAAACCCTGTCATATATACTATAATTATGATACATCACCCAGCCCTATGGGGGACTATAAAGACATGGACAACTGTGTGATCAGCTCACTCACCTTTAATGAGCTCTGGCTTGTAGGTGCTCCTCATGTTCTCCAGGATGTTGTTGTAGAAGGGCTGGGCCAACTCTGCAGGCATGGCTGAGTGGAAGTCCGGCTTGTTGCCCTTCAGTATGCACTGCAGGGTGAACTGGCTGACACACAGTATTTCAAACTCCCTGTCCATGACACTTTTGCTCCACGCCCGGCCATTCTCATCCTCGAACAGACGCAGGTTGAGGATCTTGCGGACCCTGCAAACAGAAGGTGAACAATGAGCTTCATGAGCCTATCAGCCTGTATGTACTGTACGAATAGCATGACAATCAAGCTGATTAAGCTGCATGATATTGGTATTGAAGTTAACTTACTGTACTGGAACAAGCACACAGACAAACTTTCTGACACAAATTGTTGACTCATCACCCAAAGTCTCTCTCTCTCTCTCTCTCTCTCTCTCTCTCTCTCACACACACACACACACACACACACACACACACACACACACACACTCACATGTAGTCAACATCCTTCTGGGTGTCCTCAACAGAAATGCCCAGCAGTACACACAGTCCTCGTCCTATCGAGCTGATCTGCTCTTCTCCCACTGCCGGTAAACAGAGAAGGGTTGATCAGTCGGGTGAGCCGCTGTCATTTTGGGTGACACACAGCCGAGAGTGACAGGTGACAGACTCAATGACATCACTCAGCGAGGAAGAAACCGAGCCGGCAGTCACGGCTGTCATTCAGCTGTCATTCTCGTTTAAAAAAATAAATAAATAAATAAAAGACACGTTCATGTTTGTGTGCTGAAATATCCCTTTGCTATCCTCTACATCTGACGGAGCTGGCAGGACCGTCACAGCCACGTTTGACTGTCCGCCTTGCAATTCATTTTTGCTCGGCTAATGCTAACCGAGCTAGCTAGCGTTACCATGCCTGCTAAGCGGTAATTCAAGTTGCGCTATCCTCTACGGGGTGTCATTTATCAGTGGCGTCTAAATATGGCAGCCCAGCTCGGTTCAAATATAACCGCTTACCTGTCACACTCGCCTTCGTGACCCTTTGAATGATAGCTTTCATTGTTTTCGTTGTGCTGGTGAGCACGCTCTTACAACTTCCGATTACCAAAAAACGATTACGTAGCACTGTCGCCCTCTTCTGGCCAAAAGTGGCCATAGCCATCCTCTGCACAATACAACCAGTACAACTCTATCATGGGTTACTGATATGACTTCAGATTGAGTTACTCTATTGTCAGTGCAATTGTATTTTATTGGGTTCAAGAGTATCACATAACTTTCACCAATAACTTTGCAAGACTGGTTATGGCAACTTTGACTGTAGGGTCGACTGCAGTGTGAATAAGAGTAATAGGAATACTGCAGTATAGACTATACTGTGTGAATGCTGATGAGCTGTCACCACTATACAGTATAGTGGTTACAACTTAACAGCAAATATGACCCATGACAGCTGATCAGCATTCACACACAGGCAGCAGCTTCCTCAGAGCCACACAGGGCACAATGCATTGGACTCTCTTTTACAAATCAGGATAATGTCCTCACACAAATGGATAAATTCATATTGCAACATAAAGATCCATCTACTGCTCATGCATCTTTAACATGCTGTTATGTTCATAGGGCTCAAGAGAATCAAATGACTATCACCAGTGCTTTTGCAAGAGTGGTTATGGCAACTTTGTTTTACTGTAGGACAAAGTTACTCGAGTGTATTTTTTATTTTTGTTTTTTTATTTCATCTTTGATTTTTTGTTTTCAATTCAGTTTAGGTTCAGTTAGTTTCCCGAGTTTTTATTACCTTCAGTATCAGTTTTAGTTTGTTTTTTCATTATAATATTGGGGGTACCTGTATATCAGGGGCAAGATTTAAGAGGTTCTTAATAGGTATAACCTTGCTGTAGGATACACAATGGTGTGAAGAAGACTAATACTGCGGAATACTCATTAAAATTTAATGGTAAAATATGATGCCCATCAACATTCATACACTGACGGCAGCTTCTGCAGGGCACACTGCATTGGACTCTTACAAATCAGTATAAGGTCCAGACACAAGAGGATAACTTCATAGTGCAACATAAAGATCCATGGTCCGTGTATTGTGCAAAAGAAATAATGCTTCCTTTGTAAAAACACATAATTGCTCTGGACAAGTTCATTGAGTGTCCATACTCCTTCGTATAAGGATGCAGTAACGCTTATTTGTCTCCTGTGCCAGGTTCCCCGCTGAAGGATTTGATGAAGTTGTAAATCCTGGTAGAATAAGGGACAAAGTCTTCCTTGTATACGATGATGGTTTTGGTGTGAGCCGTCTCGTAGACCTTTTCACGTGGATTTACCGGCACTGTCGTCTCCTCCTCTTCTTTTTTCACTGAGTTGACGGGAGGAAGCAAAGAAAGATTTAGTCCTGGAGATATTTCAACATTTAATCACATCTAGGTAATTTAGATTGAGAGCATATCTGATAATTGATTAAGTCAGGACAACTGAAAGGGGGGAGAGAAGTGGTTAGCTCCCAAAATGCAGTAGTCAGAAATGAGCAGTGATCAATATTCTGCCAAGTACTAATCAACACTATTTTCACTAGTTTGTGATACAGCACTCAACTACTAAATCTAAATTAATAATGCTTACTTCTAACTGATGAACAACTCTTGTGATGCAGATATGTACATTTTTGTTTTTGTAGGCCCAAATGTTACATTACTCTTCATTACTCCACTACTATTTTAATTGGCCCTTTACTGCAATCCAATTCTACCATTTACTTAAGAGTCCCAGACAGTCCCAGATCATATTTATTTAAGACAATCTTTAACAAATGATCCACTGTTACTTCTGGCTAGTAGTTTCTAAGAAATGGCTAGTTTTTATCCTATTTGATGTTACCAACATTTGCAGGTTGTCTTGTAAAGCCTGTAGTCTAATATGATCAACATGTATTTTGAATAGTCAGTAATTCGGTAAGTAGCTCATTTCAACATATGTATCTTTAATATAACAAACCTTTTGATATGTGTTGTTTTGTTTTCTATAAACTGTTGGTATGTAAAGCCAAGCTGAGCTGTGATCTGGCCTGATGACCTATGATTATTAAACAGCTGCTGGAATCAAACAGACCAGATCAGATAGGGCTGAACAATATATCGTCATCACATCGGTATTTGGACATGAACATGTGTGATATTAATATCTCCAAAGGCAACGATATGGACTATTAGGGGGTTAGGGGTTAGGGGTTAGAGTTAGCCTCAGACAGTGATTGGTCAGTTCTGATAAACAAAATACTTGTGTGAAGTAACTATTTTCTACGTCCAGTTGGTATTATTATGTTTTTCTGAAGAAAGCTTAATTTTCTGTGGCTACACTTAAAATTTCAAAGTGTGAACCCATAGTCATATTGTATATCGTACTGCTATTGAGATACTTAGCTTATATATCGAGACAATTCTCTAAAATGAAATTATGAAGCAGAAACTACACACCACGCAGTGCTACTGGTTATTACATTGTAAATTATGTTAGTAAACTGAGGAAAACGTCACGTAACGTCAAAACGTCAAGTTACAGCTGCGTTAACTAAATGTTAGCATGAAGTTAGCCTCCCAGTGCTGAGTGAAAGCCCCAGCAGCGAGTCGTGTCTCTGGCAGAACAGCGTCTTGTTAAAATGATTTAAAGCAGCCAGGTATCCGTGCACTGCCTGACCTCACTGCTGGGTGAACCCACCTGTGTTTTCATCGAAATAGCCGTGGTATCTGTAGTAGGCGTACGAGCCCACCATGCTCCACACGCCGACGGCGTACAGGATGGACACCCTCGTGTTCCACTTGGCCAGATCTTTAAAAGTCATGACGGAGCGGCTCCACAGTTTCACCTGTTAGCATGAATCCAGATGCAAAGAGGTCTGGGTACGTTTGACTAGGGCGCAGCCATGACAGGATGACTCCGGAAGAACAGGTACAGGCAAGAGTTTACACTTCCGGGGCAGGACTTGAAAAAACATCAGTTGAGAGATTTTTTTTGTGTCTATTTTCCCTTTTTTTTTTTTGTGGAGAGATTTCTGTTTTTATTTCAAGTCATGAACTGACAAAGAAGATAAGACCATCGCTTACAAGTAGCCGAAGCATTAAAAGACAATAAAAAGTCATTAAAAGGCCAAATAAATAAATAAATAAATAAATCAAACAACAGAAAATTCACTTAAAGACTTTGAAACCATTGTATATGCATTCATTGTTTTGATAGAACTGATTTTGTTTGTTTACTTAATTGTGAATGTGGAATTTCACAAGAAGTAAAATTAGATTAACAAGGAAAAATGAATGATCATTTTTGTCACTGTAAACATAGTTACCAAATATAATATTTCCGTAGAAAAGAGTGAAATCTGATTAACTGTCACTGATTAACATAGTAAGAAATGTTTCACTGGATAGATGCTACGGATCAACTTAAATGAGATTTCTTGGTAGTGAAGAGAAGACAATTTGGTTTGCATGGCTCGGACACAAGGCTATCTAGAATAAGAACAAGAATATACTTTATTTATGATTCTAAAAAATATATCACATCACTCATCTAAAACAGAGTGTTTAACAATCAATGAGAGCAAACAAAATGAAAGATGAAAAAAAAAAAAAAAAAAAAACACCTAATAAAATAAATTAGTTGGGGAAAAAAATGGTAATAGAGAACTGGGCAGAGTGTAAAATTTATTGTCCACTCTGCAGGTGTGCATGTCCTGCAGGGAGGGCAGGGGGCACCAATCATCTTTTCTGCGGTCCTGACAACACATAGCCTGCTTCTGTCCTGCTTGGTGGCTGAACCGAACCAGACAGTTACAAAAGTGCCCAGGACCGACTCAGTGATGATTGAGTAAACATGGATGATCAGCTCCTGCAGCAGCGTGAACTTCCTCAGCCGGCGTAGGAAGAGCATCCTCTGCTGGGCCTTCTTCAAAACAGAGTCGGTGTTTGTCTCCCACTGCAGGTCCAGACAGATTGTAGACGGGCTCCTAGGAACCTGAAGGACCATGGTGCTGCTGAGCACCAAGAAACCAGCTGTTCAACCTGTCTTCTGTAAGCAGACTCAGGGGACTTGAGGTTGAAAAGCACACACACACACACACACACACACACACACACACGATGCATAATAAAATGTCCTCTGTTTGCACATTGACCACAGATGCTCTGTAGGACACACATTTTGCATTTGTGCTATCCTATCCAAACTTTATTTTTGAGATTTTACTTTTCAGGTCAAAAAGGCACATCTGTTCTTCTTTATTCATTAACAAGTAAGGCTATAGTCAGTAAGAGTGCTGCAGCACCTGCAACAGCCCTGCAAGGGAGATGTTGCCCTGCAAGGCAGTGGCCTGGACAGCTCCAATCAAAATGCCTATGGTGTGCTTCAATGTGCAAATGAGCTCAAAGAACACACAGCAGCACTTTGAGATGATGAAATTGTGAAATTGTGTTGAAACCATGTGCACCATCTCGTGTGCCTCATGGTGTCTGGCATAAGAGTGAGCAGAACCTGGGCTCACTTTCGCCACACCGCAGAGCCAGAGGCAGCACCGCACAGGGCTGCAACTGTGATTTGACAACAGGAGTTTCATGCTGCTGTTGATTTGACGTCAGTGGAGCTGAAGATAATGTTTGGTCAAGAGAGTAGGACAGTAGCAATGAACCAAGAGGGCAACTATAGCGGCAGCAAGGACCTGCTAACATATCATGTGCATTTGGACATGTTCTTATGCACAGGGACAAAGAAAATATGCATATATATTATTTTTTGACAATACAGACAGATGTTTCAACAGAATCAGTGAATTAACATTGTTTTACATGATTTTTAGCAGGTTATAAGCTCAGCACATCTCACTGGAGAAAAAATCAGGAAAGGATAAGTTTGACTGAAATGTATTTTTTCACTGTTGACACACAAAGTGAACTTATGTCCATATCTGAACTGTCTCACAGGAGTAAAAGTCCTTTCTAGTTGAAGCTGGTCAGTGTGTTTGATATAAAGGGCATTTCATTTCATTTTACACACACGCTGTATAAGTGACATGGTACTGACAGGAAGACTCACAGTCTTGAGATAAATATATCCTATCATGGAAAGCTCCTGTTGTATGAATCAATACAATGTGTTTCTGTAAAGGTCCTAGTTCTACTATGAATTGTCTGAGGAGAGAGAAGTCAGTTTCCCATCAGCAGTGAAATCATTTCAGCACCAATTTTCAGAGTAAAAGCCCAGGAGAGATCACTCTCTCCTGAACCCAGCTGTGTGTCCATGAAGAGTCTGAGGGTCGATAAATCGCTCCAGCAATGACGTTTTTACCATTGTTTACATTTATTTCAATGACTAGAGAATCTTAGCGACCATCTTCAATAATGAGGTCATCACAAATATTTACAGAGTGTCCTGAATCTACATATAGACTCACCACCTGGTCTGCCAAGTCTATTTCGGTTGTATAATTTGTAACCATCAAGGTTAAGAATATCCACCTATGATCCATCACTGAGCCAGGTTTCACTGCAGCCACTTGCATCAACACCACGGCCTGCACCGGCCAAAACCCAGACCAGATCATCGTGATGCTTATTCAGACTTCTAGTGTTACGATGCAGCAACGAATAGGAATAGTTATTTTTGGTCTTTTTGTGTTTCAGCTGGTCTGGTGTCAAGCTTCCCGACTGATGTTAAAGTGAAGCTGTTCACAGTTTCCATTCCAAAGTCTTCCAAAGTGTGATGGTAATGTGAAAAACTGATAAGATAAACAAGCTTCTGAAAAAGGAGTAAGTCATTGTTATCTTAGTGTACTGGTATTAGTAAAAAAAAAAAAAAAAATACAATGCTGTACTTCATAAAGACATTGATACCGTCACTGTTTTCATAATGTTTCCATCAGGATCTAGCAGGAGAAGCCAGACTTCCCTGAACCCAGCTTTGTATCCATGAAGAGTGACTGGTCTAAGGATCAATATGTTGGATTCAAAGATGAACACCACACTATTGATCAAAAGTAATTGTCTATAATTGATGATAACACCAGACAGGACTGTTGCTGTCAGGTTCACAGTCAGGTGTTGACTGAGTTCCCTCTTTCTGGATTGTTCTTGTCTGGAGTCTTGGTGGTGGGAGAGATGTATTCACCTAAACTACACACACACACAAACACACACACAAGGAGAAATTAGAACAGAAATCAGACATTAAAAGTCACCATTTCCGATTATAGCAATCCTGTGGTAGATTATTAGCTGTTTGTCAGAGGATCAAGCAGCTTTACAAACATTTGTGGTTTCTCTGACACCATGTGGGCTCGTTACTTCATGTTCCTTCAACAAGTGCGTGTATAAATCTCTGTGCATTGCGGTTTTCTGGAGCTTGTATGCAATTTCCTAAAAAAAATGTACCATGTTTCACCACCAGTTCAGCTGGAGGGCAACTATGTTTGATCCACGTGACTCATCACAAGGCATGCACACAGTAAAACTAAAGAATGGCTCTTCAGAGTGATGCCATAGAAGAACCATTTTTGTTTCCACAATAAACATTTAAGCAAGAGGTTTTTCAGTATATGGTTCTTTCTATTTATTTATTTATTTCACAATAAATGGTTCCTTTTGCACCTGTAAATAGAGTTATTATGGGTAGGCTCAAACAAGTGCATGAACATAATTGCTGGCCATTTATTGACATTCCTTTTTTTTTTTATTTTTTTTTTACTTCATTCAGTTATAGACAAGTTATTAAAAATGTCAAATGTCCATGGAGCACAGAGTGGAAGATTTTGATCAACAACAGCGCCTAATGATCAATATGTTATTATTACTTGGCTATCCAGCATAATTCACTTTACAGCAGGTTACATTCACATAGAGGCTGATTTTGATTATAAAAAAAAAAAAAAATAAGAAAAAGAAAAAAAAAAAAAAACATACGCTAAGTATTTCATAGACCATCTGTCTGACCAAAAGGAATTTGACAAAACACTGTTACTTGTGGGGAAAATTTACAGCCGTTCTACCACAGTCCCACATTCTCTTCCAAATCATTCTTTGCAGACTCTGTTTACCAGAGCGAGGGAACCCAGTGGCTGGCCTGCAGCACAAGCCCAATATGAATCATGCAAAAATGATGAGCACTGTAGTTGTTTCTGTATTGTCACCAGCATGCTAGTTTGGCGCTGGATTAAGACTCATGATGTTGTTGACAGTCTAAGATCGACATTTGTTCCTTCTGATTCTGCACGGAAAAAGAAATCAGCGGTGTTAAAAGTGCAACAAAGTGTTTTATTTCATTTTGAAATTTGCAAAATGTTTCATTTTTTGGCAATGTATGACAAAAACGCTCATGTTTACGGACACGTTATTGAAATTCCTGGGGTGATGGATGTTTTCCTGAATTTGTAGGTTTGTTTTTTGTCTGCTGAGTGAAGGGTGTACCGCACAAACATCTTCATCCACTCAAGCACCCAGATCTGGCAAGGAGCAGGGATTGGCATCAGATTGGCACCTCTGTTGTTTTCCGAGGAACTGTTTTGATTCCAGAGGCTGAGGAATGTTTTTGTGCGATGTCAACTCGAGTTATGCAGTTGTGCACTGACAAATTGAACATATCCAATCCATCAAACCGCTCTACCAAATCCACCGATCCATCATGACATTTGCTCTGTGATTTGATTCTTCAGAAAGCCTCCTGTATGTCTACATATTTCGAGACGGTGTGTTCACAGGTCAAACACTTGGAACTTGAAGCAACACCAGTTTTTATCCTGCAGCTGCTGCAGCCTCTTGCTACAGTTGTAACTCATCCTCAGGCAGTAAATGGTATAGCTTAAGATCCATACCTGCCGCCCCTGAAAACATACCTGTTTAATAGCTTTTTGCCGTTGGCTGTGGGGTTTTAAGTACCCGTCACTCTTTTTTCCCTGGATATACATTTTTAAAGAAGTTTTAGTTTGGGAAAACAGGCCTGGTTATTGCATAGCAGCACTGTTGAAATGACGGTCTAACTAATTTAGATCAAAACCAAGGCTCTACCTGGGTTGATTTTAGTTATACTCTGGTTTAGATAGGGCTGTAATGTTGAAAGCACATAAAAGACGACACATATTCAGTGAGAGAGAAGGAACGAAACACAAGCTACTGTATTCTCTTTTGATAGCTGACATTTTGAAAATGTCAAATTTGTCACTAAAGAATGTATACATGTTTCAGGAAGGTTTTTAAGGTCATTCTCCATGTTATTTAGTATTAATCTGAAAGCCGGTGTTGTAGCAATCTGGTTTGTGAGCACTTTGGTTGCTCAGAAATACATCAGTCACAGAATTGCATCCCAGTTACTTGATTATGGAATAAACATCCAGATACCACTGTCCAAAAATGTAAACGCTCACAAATTTTCATGTGTCATTAACAATTTGCTGCCCCTGAAAGTAAATTTCAGTATAATCAGCGGTGCCATACAAACTTGGAAATAAAAGGTTAAGATGCTGCAAATGTCACCGTGTCACAGCTGGTTTCAAATTGGTTTCATGATGACCTTTAAACGTTTCCTAGCCTCAGAATATTAAAAGACAGCCATCATCTATGTTTTCTATTGATTTGAATTGATCTGTGTTGAGCTGAATCGATTTTTATAAGTCAATGACCTTTTCTGGTCTTCTCTGTTCCTTCTCTTAACGTTTGCGTATTTATGCGCAAAGAAATAACTTCTAATGGAATTGGGTAACTTGCTGCTGCATTTTTTTTTTCACTTCAGCTACTGATATGGTACAACTGTGATGCTGCAAATGAAGAATGTGTTTCTCCGCTCCCCTGACAATGAATATAAATCCCACCAAGTGCAGTCATGGTTCAGGTGGCAGTGTGGTGCCAGGCCCAGCGTGAGAGTCAGGCCTCGCTGCCTCTCTAACGCTCGAGGCATGTAAACAAATGCGCCCCATCCTCAAAAACCACAAAATAATCTATGCTTTCTCATGCCCTTTAGCTAAGAAGCAGTCTTTTTTGTGTTGTAGTTTACACTTTGAATGCTTTCCCTTTATACAGATATTTGTGTGTGAATTCTATCACGTTGTCATGACAAATTGCCCACTCATGACTAAAACCAAATGTTTATTTGCATACACAGTGTGGAATTTGATGCCAGTTCATGATTCTCACACTTGACAGCACTGCACACCTTTCAGAAAAAGTTAGGCATTTACCCAATAAAAGAATAAAAGAGTAAAACTGGATAACAAAAAAAAAAAAAACATTAAATATTCCATACCTTTGTGTGACTTTGCTACAAAGCAAGTGTTTTTCCTTATTCCATGTCACTAATATTAGGTACTTTATGGGCCCTTTGGGTTCAAGTTCATATTCCTTTAAGTTTAATGACCCAGAAAGCATGTACCCCTATTTTAGGCATCAGGCCTCAGGTGTGCATATAACTGTTAGCTCCCGATTCTTTTGTTGAAAGCCCAAGGACAGACCGGAGTCAGTCTTCAATTTTCTGATGCAATATTTATTATGGTCACATATAAAGCAAAGCAGCGCTGGTCTCAGTGTGACAGAGCTCCCGCAGGATCTCAGTCAGAAAGCGCCCTGATATCAGGAAATGATACACATTTATGTTCTTGGGCTTGGGCCTGCCCCGTACAGAGGTTGGACTTAAACGCAACCGAGAATAATTGGCCAGTTACCCGGACATGGACAGGCCAACCACTGTCCATGCCTTGTTTCTGGAATGTGCTATGCTATGTGTGTGAATGTTGACTGGGCGTGTATCTAATGCAACAGACCTAAATAACAAGATAGAGAAAGTACATCTGGCTCCTGCTGTGTCTGTCCTCTGCTTAGCAGCCAAGCTGCCCTTAACTATGTAATACATTGGATAATGCAAGAAACATTGAACTATACGGCCAATTGTAACAATCCCCCTTTTGACATAATTTTATTATGTCAACAAAGCTAGGTCAGAATGTTATTCTTCATTGCGGTACCGCTTTAGGCGGAAAACCAGCCAGTCAGCCCCCCCAAACTGCCAGTGATTCCCAGCCTAAATAAGCAACACAATCAAACATCAAGTTTTAATGCCCCCTTTTGGTATACTCTTATTTTATCAACAACAAAAACCCATAATTTAAATCTTAAGCAGAGGCATATGTTCCTACCTTCCTAGCAACAACAACAAAAACCCATAATTTAAATCTTAAGCAGAGGCATATGTTCCTACCTTCCTAGCAACCTATATGTCAGCAGATATGTGTAAGCTGGCTATGTGTAAGTGTTATTAGCAACTATCAGCAGCAATTCATCTTGCACAATTTATGGAAAACAGTAAACATTTCTATGAAAGCCTATAAGTCTCACGCCCCTATGTGTATGCGAGTATATGGTTATGTATTAGCATTAGCGTATATCATGTGTCTATATGGGGTTCAGGGATACAAAAACGGTCTTCTTGGTCTTCATCGTAGTCGTCTTCGTCCAGGTCCACTTCAGTCTCGTCCTCCCCGGGCTCAGGGAGGGAGACCACAGGAATCATCTTTCTGGGGTGTTAAATTAATCTATGAGGAGGTGGTGCAGGGAATTTATGCAGAAACTATCAAAGTTCTCCAATTTTCGAATGTAGATCAAGCCAATCAGCTAAGGGATCCCTAAATGTTCTGCCAATTCTTCTGATGTGGTCTTTAAGCTATAGAGAGCTCGAGTTATAGAGCTGTCTGGTGCAGTATTGTCTGGGATGAAGA
This sequence comes from Myripristis murdjan, assembly GCF_902150065.1. Classification (NCBI taxonomy): domain Eukaryota; kingdom Metazoa; phylum Chordata; class Actinopteri; order Holocentriformes; family Holocentridae; genus Myripristis; species Myripristis murdjan. Next base: position 35,673,682 of record NC_043980.1, read on the forward strand.
CGCAACAGTCCTGAGGAGCATAACACACACACCTCCTTTTTTAGCTAAGAGGAAATCTAGGGCCAGTCTGTTCTGGCAGGTCATTAATGAAGGAGCAGCCAATTGTTTTTTTAGATTTTTATTTGTTCTCCATATATTCAAACCACCTATGACATCTTTTCAGATATTCTGGTTCTTGATTTCTAATTCTATATGTGATTCTTTCCATTTCGAAAATATTGTTTACTGTTAATTTCCAGTTATTGAAAAGAGGTGAAATAGGTTTTTGCCAGTTTCTCGTTATTTGCTTCAGAGCTGCAATTCTAAGTATCCTGAATAAGTATTTGTCTCTTTCTATTGTGAGCTCAGCTTGGGTTATTCCTAAAATGATGCATTTTGGTTCCACTGGCTTTTTCTGAAAGGTATTGATATAATTTCTAAGTTGCAGGTATTGATAAAAATTTGACTGAGCTAATTCATACTTATTTGATATAGCCTCAAATGAGTCAATGTCTTTGTTGACAAATAATTGCCAGTATATTTGCAGTCCTTTTGATGCCCAGACCTTTAGCACGCTGTCCATTTTGTTTGGTCTAAACTGGGGGTCCCATGCCATTTCTCTCAGATAAAATAAGTCATTGTCTATTTTATATCTTTTACAAACCTGTTTCCAGTGGTGCATCGTAATGTTAGTCCATTTGTTTTGTCCTTTCAATTGTGTAATATCTTTTTTTCAATGAACGGTAAGGTCTTTATTGAAAGTGGCGCTAGTTCTTTTTCTATCTTAAACCATTTGGCTTTTGTGTTATTGTTGGTCCATTTCATTATAATGCTAATTTGGGTGGCATGGAAGTACTTTTGTAGGTCTGGGAGTGCCAATCCACCATGTTCTTTAGATTTTATTAGTGTTTTCAGTTTAACCCTTTTCCTTTTATTGTTCCAAATGAAATTAGTTATTATTCTGTTCCACCTCTTGAAACTTTGTGGAGGTATCGAAATTGGTAGGGCTTGGAAGAGGAACATAAATTGTGGAAGTACCATCATTTTTATTGTGTCTACCCTATTAAATATTGACTCAGGAATTGTTTTCCACTTGTTCAAGTCTTGTTTTATTTTATTTTCTAGGTTTTGATAATTGGCCTCGTACATTTTATCTGGATCATTATGGATTACCACTCCTAAATATTTTATTGCATTTTGATTCCATTTAAATCCGAGATTTCCTTTAAATTTGTCTGTAACCTGATTACCTATACATATAACCTCACATTTACTTTCGTTGATTTTATACACTGAATGGACCCTATATTCTTTTATTATTTTCATTAGTTCTGGAATTGAATGTTCTGGTGACGTAAGATATAACATAATATCGTCCGCATATAGTGCCAATTTACGACATTCTGAACCTATAGTTACCCCTTTTATCTTGTTTTGTTTCCTTATCACTTCAGCAAGCGGTTCCATGCATAAAGCAAAGATAAGTGCAGACAGTGGGTCCCCTTGTCTTGTTCCCTTGTGTATATGGAAAAATAAATGGCCACAGGACCCTATCGAAGGCTTTCTCCGCATCGAGTGTCAGTAGAACTAAGTCTTTACTATTTTTCCTGAGTAATCGATGATGTCAAGTGTGCGCCTTATATTGTCTGATAAGAGTCTATTGGGAATGAAACCAGACTGGTCATTGTCTGTTAAATCTGGCATGATAACTTTAAGTCTGTTGGCTAATATGGCTGTTAATATTTTTTTTTTTTTTTGGCCGGTGTTTAATAATGAAATTGGACGATAGAAAGATCTATCTGTTTTATCTCTTCCCTCCTTATGGATGACAGTGATTACAGATGAATTCCATGTTGCTGCCCAGGTTCCCGATTCTAACGCAAAATTATAGGCTTTATATAAAAGGGGTAAAAGCAATCCTTGAAACTCTTAAAATTCATTAGGGTAGCCATCGTCTCCTGGGCACTTCTCTTTTTTTTTTAATATCTTAATTTGATTTAATATTTCCTCTTCCGTTATTTTCCTAACAAGTTTGTCATTTTGTGTTGGTAAAACTTGTTTTAGCTTTAGTTTCTCAAGATATGCCTCAGTTTCTTTTGCATATACTTTGTCATTATCATCTTTATTTAATGCCTCATAATATTTTGCAAATGCATCTGCAATTTCATTTTTTCTGTTAGGACTTCATCTGTATCCAGATTTAACTTGGTGACATAAGATTTACTTTTTTGTTTCTTGAGTCTGTAGGCTAAACCTTTCCTTGATTTCGTTCCTCCATCATAATGTGTTTGTTTAGTAAGTATTAAGGATTTCTCTACTTCTTCTGTCAGCACTTTATCTAAGTCAGCTCGTTTCTTTTTCAATTGTTTATTTAATTCTGGATCATGTGATTTTTTATGTTTGTCTTCTAGTACTTTTATTTGTGATTCAAGTTCTGTCTTAGCTTTTTCCTGCTGTTTTTTTCTTATGATGAGTATCTAATTATTTCTCCCCTTAAGACAGCTTTCGCCCCTTCCCACAAGATTATGCTATTAATTTCTTCAGTATCGTTTAGTTCTAAGTATTCACTTAGTGTTTTTTTTTTTTAACAGTATCTTTAAAATCTTCATCTTGCAGAAGTGAGTTGTTCATCCTCCACAAATTTTTCCCCTTTATTGAATTTAGTTTTACTGTTAAGGTAACCATTGCATGAGCCGATGGTGTTGCTGTTCCAATAATGCAGTTTTTGACAGTTGATATATCTTTGCTAAACATGAAGAAATAGTCCAATCTATTATTTGGGCGTGTCTATTAGAATAATATGTATAGTCTTTTGTTTTTGGATGTAAGGTTCTCCAGACATCTATTATCCCCAGTTCTCTACACGCTTTACGCAGGATATTTGCAGTTTTCTCGGACCTATGTTTAAGTCTTGATGTTGAATCCAGGGTAGGGTTTAGGATTAGATTCCAGTCACCCCCAATAATAACTTTTCCTCTTCCTTCAGTTACTATTAAATCGATAATTTGGTTCATAAGTTCAGTATCCTCGTCTGGTGGGTAATAAATGTTTATAAAGGTTATTTCTATGTTTTCTATTTTGCCCATCACCAAGACATGTCGTCCTTCCCTATCTGTTATACTATTTGTCTTTTGGAATGCTATGTAATTTTTTGTGATAAGGGCTACTCCTCTCCTTGATGAGTTATAGGAAGAGGAGAAAACCTGAGCGTTTGCAATCATACCTAACTTCTTATGTTCCTCCTGTGTCAAGTGTGTTTCTTGAAAAAATAGTATGTCACCTTTTTGTTTTTTCATTTGTTGTAAAATTTTCTTTCTTTTGATACAATTATTGAGTCCATTTACATTTTGAGAAATGATAGTCAGATCCCCCATATCAATAAAGTCAATTACTATCTTTCAGGAAGCCTCTGTATCAGAAAAACTCCCCAGCCCTTTCCGCTCTCTCTGAGCTTTAATATTTTAATGTGTTGTCATTTTAGAGCAATTCATTATTCTTTTATTTTCCGGAATCCAACACATCTGCATATTTTCCTTCATAACCCTGAATTTATTTATGTTGTCTAAATGTAAATAGCCTTTATTGCAGTCTGTCACACAACTTGTTTCTTGCAAGAACTTTCCATGGAAAGTGGATGGTTCTAATATTTCCAGACTATGTAATCTGAACTCAAATTATGTGTGTGCATTTCATGATTCCAGTAATTCAAAGGCCTATCATTTAAAGCTGCTATTAAAGGTGGTGTAAATGCTTTGTGTGTGTGTGTGTATGTGTGTGTGTGTGTGTATGTGTGTAAAATAGAGAAAGAGAGAGAGACAGGCCCTGTATCCTGTCCATGGTGCGAAATATTTAGTGATATCCTTTAAATGGCGTTGTTGCCAATGTTATGAGATAAGGGCTGTCCCTTTTGAGCACGCACAGTGACCTCCACTATACGCTTGCTGACGTAAGTACATAAGTACTTCTGTTGTGTGTGAATGCTATTTTTTTCTGGTTTAACTGAGGCTTCAGTTGCTTTTAAACTGCTTGTCATATATATATATTTTTTTTTTATCTTGTTGTTAGTTGTTTCTCCTTTATTCTTCTGATGAAACGCTGGAAATGGAAAACCCCCATAATTTTGTTATGCTTTTGGCATAATGACAATTAAGATTTCTGATTTCTGATGTCTGCCGCATTGTTGCCTCACGTCCATAGTCTCATGGTACAATATTCAAGATTCATCTTTGTCACATGCATGAATGTACAAGTACAGCAGCAGTGAAATGCAATGGTAACAACCCCAGCACTGTGCTAGTGAAATAGATAAAAATAAAAATAAAATAGAAAGTACATATACACTCCTATATACAATTATGGCCATCTCCGTGTCTAAGTGTATCCCAGTCAAGGTCAAGTGTCCAGTCAGTGTCAGTAGGAGAGGTTCCTAAGTCAGTCCGAACCTCAGTCAATGTTCTGTCGTCTGGGTCCTGGGTCAGTACACAGTGGGTCTTGTGTATCCAGTCACTTAGTCTGTCGTCTGTTAACCACACCTTCACACAGTGTGATGTAACTTCAGCCACCTTATATGGTCCCCTCCATCTCCTTTTTGGTGTCCTCTGCACCTGACTATGGCAACCTGATCTGGTTCATGCAGGGCATAGTAGAACCATGCTGTGGGGGCGGATAAATGTCATAAGCATATTGTGGAATACGGAAGTCTGGTGGGTGTGAGTAGGTCGGACAACGTGCAGCCCAGTGTCTGTAGCCTCTGCATGTGTAGCATGTATCATCTCTGCTTGGCCTTGATTTGGGCTTGTGATCGTATAGTTTGCCTCGCCAAACGTTTTTGAACCAACAAGGTCTGTTCTGTTTTACCGCCTGTGAATGAGGGTAGGGTGTTAGTTCCGGGTGAGGGCTGTAAGGCACCTGAGGAGGGGGCTGCACAGGGGGTGGCACTTGAGGAGGAGCCTGTTGGAGAAGCTGTTTAACAGATGCTTTATTCTGTTTTTCTTTATCTCTTATCTCCCTTAGTTGTGATTTAACCAACTGTGTCTTAAGGGAGAACAAATCTTTTTTCTCCTGAATGCGTTGCTCAAGCTCATTATCCAGGTATTGAGTGACATGGGCCGCCCACATGTGATAGTTCATGACAGGCAGTCCTACCACCTTTTTGAGTGCAGCTTGTGTAGACGGGGGCACTGAAGCCTCAACTGCTCCCCTAAATAGCAATTCAAGAGTCTCATTGTCAACAGGATCTTCACCAGTTCTGTCCTGCCACATTTCCCGTACTCTAAGTAAATACGCAGCCCCTTTCTCATCCTCATCAGGTGGGATGCGACTCAACTCAGCTGACCGCATCTGCACCGGAAACTTTTCTCTTATGGCAGGCCAAAGAGAATGAACCAAGTGACTCAAAGGCACATCGTCTGGGTCTGCATCAGTCAGACAGTGTTGCTCTATTTCTCTCAACATTCCCAAGGACGTGCAAGTTGCAAACACACGTCTGAAATCACCCAGAGCAGGGACTACGCCTGCGCATGTCTCCAAAAATGCCTTTATCCAAGGCGCGCCCCCTTTGTTGATGTCAGGCAGCTTGGTCTTAATCAGTGTTGTGTCTAGTAGAGAAAAGGGCGAATAAGAGGTGGAGGCGCGGCCTCCAGTGGTGGTTGCTGTCACTAAAGGCATTTGATGGTGACGACGATGGGTGTCTGAACAAGTGTTAATGTTGCCATGATCATGCCTGTGAGGGTGACGTGATGAATCAACAGATACTCTCCCATCACGGAGCCCTCTTCGCTCAACAGCAAAGGGTGCCCCATGTACAGTGGTGTCACCACCTGCAGCTCCAGGGCTGTTCACGTATTCATGTTCAGACGGTGTAGCATCTGATCGAGATTGTTCTGTTGGGGGCTCAAAGGTATCAGACAAAACGACTGAAGTAGGTAGCTCTACTTCTGCCATAGCAGAAGTGGTATTTGGAGGCGTGCTAGTTGTTTTCGAGCTGGTGGGTTCACTTTGAGGCATCTGGTGTTGGATTGCTTCCAACATCGCCCTTGCCTCAGCGAAGGGACGGGGCGAGGTTGTGGGTGCCGGAGCAATCTCAGTTGCTTTTGGTGAAATTGTTTTGTCTCTGGGCCTGGCACATTGAGTCTGAATTGTTTTTGGTTTGGACGTGTTATCTCTAAACTCGGCACAGTGTGTCTCCGGAGAAGTCAAGGTCTTAACTGGCACCTCGTGAATGGGGAATTTAACTTCTCCCAAACAACACTGGCAATTAGGCAGAAATGTTTCTGTCCTTTTTGCTTCTTTTTCTGCCCATCCTCTTTGCCATACTCCTGTCTCATGAAATTTTGCTTTTGCCTCCTTTGTAGCTTTCTTACGCCACCTCTTTACTGTTTCTAACAGCACCGACCAGAAGGAGCCGGGTTTACAGTCCTTCCATTTGTCAATAACCTTTTGCAACATCATTAAATATGTACACGTGTTATTCAGAGAGGGTGAATGGCACAGTGCCCGAGTGGGGACCCGATTAAGAAGCTTCTACACGGAGCCTAGTGCTCTGTGCGCTTAATCGCTGGGGGTTCTCCCAGTCTAACCACTCGTTTTAATTCACCACCTCTGCAACACCCTAAACTAAAAAATCCCCGTTCTAATCTATTCCAATGCCCCCCTTTCAGAACTACTTGAGATCTGTGTCAGGGCAGGAATTCTCGACCAGTCTCAACTGTTCGATACACTGCCACATGCACAGTAAAAACATCAATCAAGTAGGAAACCACCCCACATTGGTATGAAAAATAACAAACTTTCCCTGTATCCTTATTGAACCTTAGGCCTGTTGTCTACAGAAATACAGGAAATTTCACCTAGTGGCATCAAGATTTTCCCCGACATCAGAACCTTTTCCCGACATCAGAACTTTTTCCTGACATCAGAACCTTTTCCTGACATCAGACTTTCTCTGTTCTCTGGTCTCTGACTATTTGGCAATAATCCGGCATCACTTTAAGTGGAAACTCTAGTGTCCTATAAAACCTTTAGATTTTAGAATTTAAATTAGAACTAGGACACTTATTCACCTTCCCTCACATGAGTCTATGTGTTTATACTTTACATGTGACCATTCAGTTGATAACACAGTTATTTATTTTCCCATAATTTTAGGCTACTATAATTTAGCGAATTTAGCGATCAGAGGGTAGCATTAATCAGACAATTTAATTTAGTATGTCCAATGTGCAGAAATTTCAGATGGAAAAAGGTTTTCTGCTTTACCTTTGTTTTAGGGCCCTGGAATTGTCTGAAAAAATTTCTCCTCCGATCGACTCCGGCGGTCCTCAATCGGACACGGTCTCAGAGTCAGTCAATCCGGGTCACCGGCACCAATTGTTAGCTCCCGATTCTTTTGTTGAAAGCCCAAGGACAGACCGGAGTCAGTCTTCAATTTTCTGATGCAATATTTATTATGGTCACATATAAAGCAAAGCAGCGCTGGTCTCAGTGTGACAGAGCTCCCGCAGGATCTCAGTCAGAAAGCGCCCTGATATCAGGAAATGATACACATTTATGTTCTTGGGCTTGGGCCTGCCCCGTACAGAGGTTGGACTTAAACACAACCGAGAATAATTGGCCAGTTACCCGGACATGGACAGGCCAACCACTGTCCATGCCTTGTTTCTGGAATGTGCTATGCTATGTGTGTGAATGTTGACTGGGCGTGTATCTAATGCAACAGACCTAAATAACAAGATAGAGAAAGTACATCTGGCTCCTGCTGTGTCTGTCCTCTGCTTAGCAGCCAAGCTGCCCTTAACTATGTAATACATTGGATAATGCAAGAAACATTGAACTATACGGCCAATTGTAACATAACCATAAAAAACGTGCAAAAGTACAAAAATGATTATGAATTTATAGAGCAGTATTTGTAGTGCTGCACATTCCTCAGATCTGCTGCTGCACTTTGCCATCCATTATTGTGCCCCAAAGCTATTTTCCTGTACTGTCATGGAGGGGGCTATAACAGCCCCCTCCACTTTGTTGGAACTTGTCGAAGCTATGAGTCAGAAAAACGCTAATACATAAACTGTCTGGGCACATACAAGTCACTGGCACTGTACAGCAAGTCCTATCAGTATCAGGTCTTAACACACGACAGCCCACTGCTATGGAGAGGAGGATATTCTAACAAAGTCGACACTATTTTGGGCCCAAAGGCATCAGGGGGATTATTTTCTCTTAAATAACCTAAAAGGTAGGCAAAAGTCACTGCAGCGCTTTACAGATGGAGGCAGTTTTTCCTATAATAAAGACATAATATTTGCACAACAGTAATGCTTTTTGTGCATTGTCTGAGTATCAAACCATGATCTCTTACTTACTACTACTACTGCCACTACTACTACTAGTACTATTGCTACTACTACTACTACTAATAATAATAATAATGATAACAATAACAATTACAATGTTCATGATTGTAAAAAACATTAAACTAATAATAGGGTATTGGTGATTATTAGATTTATTGCTCTGTCCCATATTCTGTGCAAAGCATACGTTCTGCATTAAGCTGCTCAAGGATCAAACACATTGTGGAAAAAATGGGGAATGCAGTAAAAGTTATGGTGAGTCATGCTCGGTAAAGGGTGTAAATGTATAACTTGGGGTTTTTGTCTATACAAAAGGACACCTGCCAGGCAATAGGCCCAGCTCTACACCACCCATCACCTTTCAGGGCAATTACAGTAATTATGACATCAATGCCCAGTTCAGGATGTAAACACTGAGAAACTGTTTTTGTTTGCCCCAGATTACAGAGAACTTGTCACTGTGTTTGTTTCTCACTCATCATAGCATCCTTCTAACATCTCATTATTGCAAAATGTAACAGGGACATTTGTCCAGTCTATAGTCTAATTGCTGTGGATCTGACGTTTTCACTGCAATTTTAATGACATAGAAACTAAAGCTCATTCTGCTGTTTCAGCTGATGGGATTGCCATGTCAAAGTGTCTGGACTGTAAATGTAAAACTGTGGGCTTTGCCAAGTGTTCTCACTGAATGTAATTGTACTGACATCTATCTGATATTTTCTTTCCATGAACATGTTTTCATTGGCCAAAATGGAATTTGCTGTCTCTTAAGGGAATCTTTTACATGAATAAATTATTGTAATGAATTTAGAAAAAAAAAAGAACAAAGAATTTTTTAAAATCAATTTTATTTAATTGTTATTTTCCAAAAATTATGGAGGAAAATGGAAATGTCTTCAGATTCCCTCTCTGTATATCTAGTCCTGTCCATGTGTGGCAGTGTAGGCTGTTGGATGGAGTCACTTTGAACAGGGTGTCATTTTACAGCAACATTTCAGAGGCCAAACACTGTGCAGTGAGCGGTGAAAATGTTCCCTCTTGTGGTTCACATTATTCATTTTAATGTTCACACAAAAACATTCCCACAAGGATGTCATTTCCATATGGAAGCAGAATCACAGTCTCAACAGAAGGTAGAGAAACAACAGTTTACTCCTGGAGACGGAGAAGTGGTAACAACAACCACCTCTGAGATTGTGTTTACCTCATCTGGCATGTGATTGAATCCTGTCTCCTGCATGTCCCTTGTTCTGTGCCTTCCTACTGACTCAGTAAAGAAATACCTCGCTGTCAAATTGAGTATCTGAGAATACCAGCATATATTTTGTTAATGGTGGATATCACTGTCAAACAAAACCCTTCTTTAAAAAAAACAGTATTCCTCAAAAAGTAGATCAAGGAGCTGCATCCACCGCCCCTCACCCTGATCCCTGAGCATTGAATTGTTTGTTAAAATGCTCTATTTCAGCTTACGTCCTCCCTCTGAGAGCCTCTGTGCATGCTCCTGCCTTCCAACAGCAGTTTTGTTGAGTGCCATCTGTTTGGCTTGTGGGCAGAGATTTTGTGTCGTTACCTGGAGCCATGACTGAAACCTTGGACTTTGTATAGCGATATGCCTCACAGGTCCACTTTGCAAAAAGTCACATTCATCAAGGGAACAAAGAGTGGTGCCTTTTCTATACAACTACAGGTAGAGCTTTGAAATCAGTAAGACATCTCAAAGAGCCTCCCCTTAGGTGTCATACATGGCCACAAAAGAAAGATAGATTGCCTCACAATATGAACAATGAGGCCTGTTCAAAAGGACTGCAAATACTGCTGTGAGGTATTGTAACCTTCCAGTTCAATGTGATGGAGTTCTACCCTTTCATGGAGTTTCGCTCTTTTATTCTGCACGCAATACAGTAAGTAGGCCTCATGAATTCTTTGCAGGAGCAATCTCGAGTTAAAATCAGTGCATGCTCTGTTTTGTAACAGCTAGCATGGGATGGACAATCTGACTACAGCCAGGATTGTCAGTTCTGGTGGAGGTGGAGGAGGAACTGGCAAAGGTAAGGTCTGCCAGATCTTGATGTGTAAGTGTGATAGAAATGCAAATGAAACAATGCAGGCATGCATGCATGCCTGCAGAGCCATGAGTTTAATGGATGTGTTTGTATGCTTGGATACTGGCAATATTCCTGATGGTGGCTGTTTAGAGGTGCTGATATGAAGTTAGCTGAATGAAAGTATTTAATGACAACAGTGTACAACATGGTAAAGAACAGCAGAAGATCAGCAAAACATAAAATGACAAGTATGAGAGATGAAAAAAAGAAAAACAATTCTGTGATAATAGAAAATAAAGTGGTACAAATTCAAAAGTGTAGACATTTTATTTAAGAAAATACAATTCTACCACTCTCTTTTAGGTGTTCTATTAACACATTTCTCTTTGCAGTGATCACAGAAACAGTAACAACAACAGCTAGACTGACATCACAGCCAGCAAGTGAGTTGTTCCGTTAATCTCCATTCACCCTGAGAGATGCTGTACATAACTATCTACATATCCACACTGTGGTGATTTAGATAATTTCTTTTTAGGACTGAAAGCAGCTTCTCTATGCATGCTTTGCATTGGAGCTGATTGAGAATTGTGAAATGTGTTATTGCTGTAGTTTGCCACTAGGGGTCGCTTGTAGCTCAAAAAGTGGTGCGACAAAACCTTTCCCCAACAGCTCTGACTAGGGGAGAAGAAAGTCATTACCCAGGGCAGTACCAGCAGCACTGACAGAAACTGTTACTTTATGCAAGTTCCATAAATCAGTCTCATAGGAGAGCGGAGGGGTTTAACGGTATGGACTAAGGCATGCTCAGGCACAGTCCCAGGAAAACAGACACTTAGACAGGGAATGCTATTTGATCACAAAAGACGTTCCTATTATAAGCGAATGTTTGCTTTGCAAGTGCTGTCTTGCAGCTGAAACTCAAAAGGCATTTAGATAGTAGCCATCTTTACACCAGCGGGCAGAATGTCATCTGAGGTGTGGATGAGGGCTTTGACAAGATCAGCTTTTCAAAGATTAAATGATGACGTGATTAATGGTATTTTTAGATCATTTCGTATTGCTATAAATAAGCATGGCAATTGAATAAATTACTGACTACTCCTCTCTTTGACTCCTCTCCACTCATCTACAGCAGCCTTGGGTGATCCCTCACTGGGTGTTGGGCTCTCTGGCAGAGCTGAGGGAGGGTCAGGTGGCAGAAGCAGTTCAGCACTGATCACCTCTAGTGGCTCCTCTTCCTCCAGCTCTAGTGGATCTGGAGTCAGCAAGGGCACTGGAGGCATCATTGTCACTTCTCTAGGGCCTTCCTCCATCACAGCCTCAGGTGAAGGAAGCTCAGGAGCTGTGGAGTTTGAGTCTAGTCCAGCGGGAGGGGGCTCCAATGTCTCCTCCATGTTTGCAAGTGGTGGTGGAAAAGGAGGAGGTGGTTTAGGTGCTGTGACTGTTACCACGGTGACCAAGACCAGCTACAATTCAGGTGGATCAGGGGGTGCAAAAAGGGGCTCATCGTCTACGACAGCGTACTCACCTGTTCCAAAGGAGAGGAAGAGCATGAACACCGTGACAGCAACTCGCGCCGAGGCTTTAGACGGTCAGTCAGGGTTCAAGGTCAATCCCTTCGTCCCTCTTTAGCAAACTTTGTTGTTTGATTTTTCACATTTTGTTAAGGAACCATACAGCTTTATGATTAAGACTGCATTTTCATGTCGATGTTACAGCTTTTGTGTGGATTTGGACAGTCAAGTGAGGACTATAGTGATGTGTCCTTTCCTTTGTTGCCCTGTTTCAGGGAGTTCAGGAAGTTCAAGTGGGAATTCTTCTCCAGAATTCCCCAGGAAGGAGTATGGTAACTGTCAGCTGATTCTGGCATTATAATATGGAATGTGTATATAGCATTCAAAATCACCTATGTATTAACTTGTTTTTCTTTTAGCTACTGCAAATGCAAATTCAAGTTCTGCCACCAGAGGGAAGACCCAGAGCAGATATAACATAACACTTAGAGTCACTAAACCTCAGACACAAATCTGTGTGAAGCCTGGCCTCTAATGATGAAAAGGAGGGTACTTGGTCTTTGGTGGCACATGATGTCACCACCTGCTGTATTACATGGCTGGTGACTGAAGCCCTAAACCTTATATGGGAGAAAAGTTTTGGTGCATTAACCTCTGTGGGTCAAACTCTCAAACCGTGCAACACTTCTAACCAACATCTAACATCACTGTTGGGTGTGGTCATACCGTATGTCAGGTCATACATTGTTGCATTTTTGACTAACTACCTTTGCTGTGTCCTGCAGCTCAGGGTGGAGTTACACAGCTAAGAGAAGTATCATGTAACCCCACTTCACAATCAATTCCACTGGCCATTGACCCACTGCTGTTCTACTTAGACTAACATTGTTAGTCTACGATGGTTAAGATAAGGTTGAGGTGTAACTCTGCCCCATTCTCCAGGATGCAGCCAAGACCTTTTCTTTCTGACCATTCAAGAGTGATGTATCACTGTTGGATATATAAAATTACATCACTACAGTAACAATTTCAGCCACTAGAGGCCGGCAAAGTATATATATTTTTTGCCTTGGTTTCATGCCACTTTAAAGAGACACTGTGCAAAATTTATGGCTGACTGGAGTATCGACTCCACTGCCAAAAAAAAAAAAAAAAAAAAAAAAAAAAATGGAATACTCATGTAACCTATCAGTGAGTCAGATCACTGACAACTTTAAAGACTCAACCTTTAAACTTTGCACTTACTCTGCATTTTTTGTCAGTTTAATCTAATCAGTCCTCACTTCAGTGTAGCTTTTCATGGAGCAATTTTAAGGGGAATATCCATAAACAACTCATATAAATACAATTTAGATTGTTATTACAATTTCCATAGGTTGTAGTGGGTATGACATCAGTAGTTTCTTCTGTTTCAGAGAGTGAGATCCGAGCCAGACTTCAGAGTGCTTCTCCATCAGCAAGTTGTGAGTAGGACCCAACACAGCTGTGAATATGCCAGCCGATTCTCATTCCCAGAGCATCAAATACCGCACGTTTGTCATGCCCTTCTGCATCTGATACCGACGCCAAAGGCCCCCATTAGAGGCCAAAGGCACCCTTTGGCGTCAGTACTTAACCTTTCCCTATCCTTAACCAAGTGGTTTTTATGCCGAAACCTAACCTTCCCCTAACCTTAACCAAACATTTTTGTTGCCTAAATCTAAGCACGTGACACTGACACCTGACAAAAGCGAGAAAGCCCAGTGTATCTCATCCTGATGCTGAAGGGTGCCTTTCACATTGATATCAGATGCAAAAAGGGGCATGAATTAGCTGCGGCCTTTGACAAGCTGGGAATGAGAATGTGTTGCAGCCATGACACATCCAGTCCTAAAGCAAGTCCTGCCAAAATTCCCTCTGAACTTTCTTTGCTTAAGTATCATTTAATTGTATTTAAAATGCACTAGACTGTCTCTTTTGCATGCTTTTATACACTGTTGATTTGTTATACAATGCAACTTAATAGGAAGTGAATATGAATTGGAGACAGGAAGGATACTTGCTGAAGGTGTGTAATCTACAGGGACAGAGTTGGATGATGTGAAGCGACTACTTAGAGGCAGCCAGTCCAGTAGCATCAGCCCCCCTCGCTCCCCTACCAACACCCTGCCCAGCCCCAAGAAGGCCAGCGTGGACACCAGGACCATGTCTGAGAGCTCACACACAGGTAGCAGCCTATGTGTTCACTCTGGATGGTCTCAGAGACAGTAGCCTGGGGCAGTGATAATCCAAAGATTGCTAAAGTGGGTTTGGGACTGGAGGCCTGAGAGTCTGCAGGTTTTCTTTCCAATCAAAAAGCACACAAGCAGGTTTCACTGATTATAATACAACATTCAGATGATGCACAGTACATGAGTTGCACTTTGCATGTTCTTTGCATCTATAATTTTTATGTCACTCCTTTTAGGCCAGTATGACAGCATTTGGTCTGGAGGAGTGAGCAGTAGCTATGGTTACAGCACCAACCCCAACAACCTGTCATCTTCCTCCACTCTTTACCATTCAGGTCAGTCGTATGACAACACATTGCACAGTTTCATCAATAAAACACTGCCTTTGTGGAGCAAGAAAATCAAAGCTACACAGCTCTCTAACCAATACCCCTCCACTATCACAGTGTTAAAGTTAGCTTGGCAAAGGGGGATTTCTTTTTCCCGCAAAAGTGGACTTTGCTATGATGATCAGAGGATGAATCATCTAAGACCTTTAGCTTAAAAAAGGCAATTAAAACATTATTCTGTTTGGCACAGGAGTTCCTTTGTACCATGCACCATGAAGCAATAAATTAAAATAAAAGAACAGAAATCAGCAAGGGATATGTGATGAATATTTTGAGAATATTTGACTTTTAAATTTCCCATGGCTTTTGCTTTTTCTAAAAATGCATGGCAAAAGGCATTAATGTGTGCTTACACTCACAATTCCAGTCTACTTACTATTGACTAGAGCCAACAATTCACTGGCTTTATATTGGGAAAAAACAATGGCTGAGCAAAGGCAGATGCCAATAAAATAACATTATGAAGAAAAAAAAGTGATATAATGATATTTGGGAGTTGCTTATGAATTTTCCTTAAAAAAAAAAAAAAAAAAGGTAATATTGAGCTGTGGAATCAGTAAATAAGAAATCATCAAAACCACACTGAGGGTGTGAATATGAGGGTTGTACATTATTACAGGCATCACTTTGTGTTGCACTTTTATTATATGTGTTTCTTATTTTTTATTGTCTTAATTATTATTATTATTATTATTATTATTATTATTAGTAGTAGTAGTAGTAGTAGTAGTAGTAGTAGTGGTGGTGGTAGTGGTAATAGTATTCTATGCCATGCTTTTGTATTTTGGTGCCTGTATTTTCAATTTATTACATTATATTCAGATTACAAACTATCCTCTTCAAGGGTGGTTGGATGGATGGAGTGGGAAAGACTTGCATGGGATAAAAGAGGGGGAGAAAATTGTATGTCTCTGCTGTATACTCTCCTGTATAAGCTCAGGTATATCCTCCTTCTATTCTATTCTATTCTATTCTATTCTTTGCATGTTCAGGACTTCAGAACAACCTGACTCTGAGCGCTCCCTCTGTGAGCAGTGGGCTGTCTGCCAGCAGTACTGGTGAGCCTCTTCCTCTTATGTCTGGCCCAGTACGATTCCAGCTCCTGCTCCTAATAATAGATAACCTTGGGCATGTTTCCTCTCTGTCTCAGTTCCAGTGTATGGAGTTCAGAATAACCTGGCCAGTGCCACTGCCACTGTCCCCCCTAATGCAGTCAGCGCACAAACAGGTACGGAGATAAGGCAGTGACACACAAAGCAACATTACTGTCAGGTGACGCCAGAGGCAGAGGCCAACACTGGTCAAGGACTTCCTTTTGTTGCTTTGATCACATGATAATATCTTGTTGCCAAAAAATATGCCTATTTGATTGTTGTTGTTTTTTTTTGTTGTTGTCTCCAGAGAACAATGTCCACACAATAAAAATGGAAGAAAATGTGTGTGGGTGTGTGTGTATAGGTATGTGTAGATAGATAGATATAGATATAGCTATAGGTATATTGTATTTACATTGTGTATTGTGTTTCTTCTTCTTTTTGCAGTTTACGGTGTACAGAAAAATGTCTCCAGCACTGGAATAACTGCAAGCACAGGTTAGCAACATACACAGACATAATGCTTTCAGAGTGAGATGGAACACAGAGGGGGTAATATAATAATATAGTGGCTTACAAACACAGCTGGTCTTCAAAATTAGGTTATCATGTAATTTAAAAGCATTTTTGTGAAGTGAGAAAACATATGAAAAATCCTCTCAGAATTGTTGCACTTTTAAAAACTTTTGACCTGAAAGTTCATATAAAGTGACATAATTTATAATATAAATCCAACACATACAGTATATTCAATATATTAAATATCATTTTCTTTACAAACTTACATGACAATGCAGTCATTTCAGAAAATAAATCATCAAGCAGAGTTTTTTTTTTTTTTTTTTTGGTGCATTCAAAAATTCTCTTACATTTATTCATATTTACTTTACCACAACATCACTGGATACTGTCTTCACTTGGTCAGTCTCAAATTATTTATTATTATTATTATTATTTATTTATTTATTTATTTATTTTTGTATTTTTCACAGGGACCCCCAGTGGTGGCTGTGGCGATGAGGTCTTCACCAAGGACTATAAGTTCATGTTGCTGGAGAAGGAGAACACGCCTGTCAAGAAGGAGACGGAGAGGCTGGTCATGACCAAAGACACCGGGAAGCAGTTCATCTCTGATGCACCTGTTGCTGCTGGTATAACTTAATACTAATACAACTACTGCTAGTATTGCTACTGCTGCTACTACAGCGACTGCTCCTGTTGCCACTACTGGCACAGATGCTATTAGCACTGCTACTGCTACTAAAACAAAGACTTTTATGAGTAGAAAGCTGCAACAGCTTAATTAATAACATCCACCATGGTTGGTGATGTTAGGACAAACTGTCATTGATTTATGGCCAAATTTTTGCCAGGCCCATGCGTGTGTTTGGAACTGGTGGTGCCCCCTATCGAGTGCTTTCACATGTCAACATTGTACTGAAACATATCCTACAAGTTTGGTAATAATGACAGGGCAATTTCTGATTTATAGTCTGATTTGTGTTAATGCATGGCCATTATTTGCATTTGTAGCGCCACCTAGTGGTCACTTTGAATAAAGTGTTTTGCATATGTTTCGGGTCCTTATGTGGAAATATCCTGACAGTTTCATAAAAATTGGACAACCGATTGTTGATTTATAGTCTGATTTGTGTAATGCCACACCCATTTGCTTGCATTTGTAGCACCCCGTAGTGATTAATTTGAGTGAAACTTCCAGGGTATGTTTCAGGTGCTTGTGTGGACACATCCTGGAAGTTCTGTGATGATTGGACAAACAATTTCTGATTTATAGTCTGATTTGTGTTATGCCACAGGATGAGGATTTTCGGTCAGAATACATTGCGATATCTCAGAACAAAATACAGTTTTCTACCAGTGGTAAGCGAAGGCTTATTTGTTCTATCCTTCAGCTGCCTTCTCTGGGGACTCACTGAAGAGAGAGAAGCAGAAGATATCAGCCAGCGCAATGGAGGAAGGAGCCGATGCTACATGTAGACTCAAACAGAGCAAATCTTTTGGATTTCAGGATTTATCACAGTATTTCTTCATCACATTTTGTTTAAAATAAGAATATAAATAAATGCTGTTTTCTTTTTTTTTTTTTCCCAAAGCAGCAACCCTGAAAGTTGCCACAAAAGACAAAGCCACCTATGCAGGTATATTACCTCAAAATAGCTTAAATATCACTTTTCATTAGAACCATTATTTACTCAGGTACTTGCTGGCCTAGATTGAAATCCTGCCAGATCCCCGTGTTCTGTGGCTCATCTGGGGATGGAGAATGCTCTTATCTAAGATTGCATATTAGGAAGGAGGCTGTTAAGTGCAGCTCTCATGTTTTTACTCAAAATTTGTAGAAAAGAGAGAAAAGACGTTTTTTATGCCTCCCTCATCATCAAAAATGTATTTTTGAAAATGGCTCAAGGCCTATGTAGCTTTACAATTGGCTTTCCTCTGAAAAAAAACAAAAAACAAAACAAAAACAACAACAACTAGTGACACATTAAGCTTAATAAAATTTTACGCTTAAAACATAAGACACAGTAAGTAAAATTCTTGATATTTTCAAGTACCTACTTGGAGTGTCACCATTTCATTGTGACTAAGTCAAAGGTTATCTGACTGTAAGCCTTAACGAAGAAAATGAAAAACAAATTTGATCACTTCTTTTCAAGAGTCTCATTTATCTGAAAGATTATTCTTTTGAAAGCAAGACAAGAAAAAGAATCTGATGAATCAATGTTGTTAACTTTTTTTTGTATTTAAGGCTTTCTCAGCTTAAAAACCCTAAACCTGTCCCTCCACTCCTCTGTCTGTCAGAGCTCAGTAAAGATGAGTGTGGCTCAGGCCTGTGCTCCAGCTGCAGCTGGTGGAAGTGGCTGCTAGGCCTCCTTCTCGGCCTGCTGCTCCTCCTTGGCCTCCTCTTTGGACTCATCGCCTTGGGTAAAGCAGCAGAACATCCTGTGTGCTCTCTATCAGCATTTATTTTACCTTTTTGAAGATCAATGCACATTATCTCCTAGCTTGTCCATTAGTATCCAGGAGTAAGCAGTGTTAATCAACAGCTTCTATTTTAACATTTGGCATCTCTCTTAAACAAGGTAGACCTGTCTTATGTGTTGTAAAAGATGTCCAACTCAATCTTATTTTTCTTGAAACAAGGTATAAAAAAATCGGTCAGTTGGATGAGGTAATCCTGCTTTTTTCTGATTAATTTTTTTTGCAAGCAAGTATAATTAAGTTGAAATAAGGGAAAATAAAGCTGATCAGGCCACTGGTATCAAGAAAGTTATCAAGGATTATCTCATCCCACTGGCAGATTCTTTTTTTTTTATTTTTTGTAACATTGAATATAAGACTAAATGACTTGTTGAGATGGACTGTTTTGTGTTTACAGCAGTCTTGCCTGAATATTAAGTCAGTCATCACATATTATCTCACACCTTCTCTCTTGTCTCACAGCTGAGGAAGTCAAACGTCACAAGAGCCGCATTGAGGCGCTGGAAGCTGCCACAGGCACCGTGTCAGCCAGGTCCAGTCGCTACTCTGCCTCGTCTGCTGTCAACATCATCGACCCATTAGAGTCAGCATACATTGACAAAAGCTCTGCTGGCTCTACCCTGACCCGCTCTGATAATGGGATCAGCCTGGGGGCTTCTGGACCCGGGGCAGGGCTCGGTGGTGCAGCAGGACAGGACGGCTCGGCCCTGCAGAGAACTGTGCAGGAGCTGCTCAGGGCTGAGCTGCGCTCTGATGCTGTGAAAGGTACTGCATTAAAGAAATATTAATCATCTTTCTTCAATCCGTTAACCTATCAGTCAAAGAAATGATCAGCCCACTAGAGAGCGAATGAACCTGAATGTGATTGATCCCAACATTTTTAAAAATGTTTTTAGATATGCTTGCACACTCAATGAAAGGAGCAAGAGGAGACCCAGGGCCCAAAGGTACGTTAGCCTAAATCAAGTTGAAAATTTATAGCTGGGAATACTGCATTTCTATTATTTCACCTTTGTCCATATCCTTCACCGTACTAGTTCTTTCTTTACAGGTGATCCAGGGCCACCAGGATCGAAAGGTGAGGTGTCAATATGCTTCTAGTTATGTCTCCTTGTTGAACTATAGTTATAGATTTTTAAAAAATGTAAATTTTTTTTTTTTTTTTTTTTTTTTTTTTTTGCAGGTGATAATGGCTTCCCTGGTCTGCCAGGTAAGAGTTACGGTGATTGCTCCTCCCTGCATTCTATTCTAAATTCACAACATTATGGCAAATGGAGAGTCGACCAACTCGCTGCTTCTCCCATCTCTCCACACATTATTTGTTTGTGTAGGTCCTCCTGGGCAGATGGGCCACCCTGGAGTGGAGGGACCAAGGGGACCAAAGGGAAGCACAGGTGACGTTTGGTTTAGTTTGCACATGTAGTGCAACGTAACACTCACATGCTGTGTTACATCTGTGTTACTTGAGGAGGAGGCACTTGGAAAGAGTAAATATGTTGTTCTGTTTTTTTTTCTGTTGTCATTGACTTCTACTCCCTTCATGAGCAGGTGAACCCGGCGCTGAGGGCCCACCAGGCCAGAGGGGCCAAGATGGTCCAATGGGACTCCGTGGAGAGATTGGACCACCTGGAGCTGGAGAGAAAGGAGACAGAGGTAGAAAATCTGTTCGTCTCACTCTCATCACGTTTCATATCATAGATAAACACGACAAATATGAGAGTCATGCGTTTGAGGTGTTCAGCCAGTGATCATGGAACTGTTGACAGGATCTCCAGGTGAGCCAGGGAGTCCCGGTCTTGCTGGTGTTGCTGGGCCTGTGGGTCCTAAAGGTAAGGTCAAAGGTCATTATAGCATATTGGTCAGATTGAATCAAAACTGAAGCCGTGGGAATGTGTTTAGAGATACTGATCATGTTGATAGTCAGTATGACATTACAGCATGTTTTTGTGTGTGTTGTGTGTGTTTGGTTTAGGTGACATGGGACAGCAGGGTGCCTTTGGGATCCCCGGTAAACACTGTGGCATTGTGGCATTTTGTCTGCACGGGTGAAAGTAACTGGTTCCATTTAGTCGTATTACTGAAGTGCATTTTTGCTGAAGTATTGTACTAAGCTACATAAGCTTCATATCACGCCCACTACAGTGTGCAAATCCTACAAGCTCTCTGTAAGCATCAGAAAATAGACCCTCATAAGAATAATATGTCTTCACTTTTTTGGGGCTGTTACAATTTAACTTGTAAAGATCTCATTTTACAAATTTATTCTTTCTGAAAAGTAACTTTTGATTACACTTCAAATGAGGAGCTCCTGGGTCAAAAGGTATAGGACCTTTTGCAAAATACACTTTACTCCTCTTTGAATTTGACAGGTTAGGCTCCATGTACACTGGCATACAGAGGACGAAATGCAGTCTTCTAAAATCCGTGTTTTGTTGCAGTAGGGTGAGAACCTCACAACTCCAAGATTGTTGATTTCATGTTTTAAATTCAGCTGAATGGGTTGAGCAAATCACTTAACTCTTTGCCTTACAATATCATTACAAAAGCCAGTGGATTAGATTTAAATGCATGGCAGTTCACTTCAAAACAAAGCTGTTTTCCATAGTTTTTGAAAAATCTGACTGAGATACAGGGCCTCTACCCCAAAATGATTTCAATAATTTGTGTCAACTTAAAAGCATATCAAAACAATACAGAGAACTTTGAACATTTTTGTAGAGTCAGTTACAGTAGTACAGTAGTGAATAAGGATACCCTTGCTAGTGTCTCTAGTGACTCTTGCTATTGTCCTTGATCCAGGTGACCGAGGAGCACCAGGACCACAAGGGGCTAAAGGAGTTCAGGGGGAGCAGGGAAAACGTGGTCCAGCAGGTATGTACTACTATAGGCCTGCTTTTATCATTTATGCACAGTATAACAGGCCTGACACTGGTTATTTCAATTAAGAGTTAAATAAACAATGTTTCGTCTTCAGGTTGAAAGTTCTGGTTGCAACACTTTTATTATTTTGTATTTGTTTGTGTTGTGTCAGCCATCTTACCTTTTACATGATGCTTGAACTGTTAACAGAAAGTAAAAGGTTAGAATTGATAACTTTGTAATTCCATGTGGCATAATCATTGATAGGCAGGGTGTTTAAAGACTATTTTTGAAGTGCACAGGTCCTTATACTGTCTTCATTTTGATTATCTAAAAGACTGAAAAAGCCTGTTAAAATAGTTAACTGTCATTTTTATTGTATTAAAATGTATGTCTTAAAATCATCAAATTTCTCTATTAATGTTCAAAGTTGTGCTATCCCACAAATAACATTACAGAAATCTTTAAGTTTTTTAAAGGGTTGTTATAGAAGAGTAAAGTGGGTTCAATTTGGTTTTTGTTCTCTTCATTGTCAAATGTGAACCAGGACAACCTGGACCAAAAGGCCCAGCTGGACCAACTGGACCTAAAGGATCTATGGGTGAGGAGATCACTTGCAATAAATACAAACCTGCTTATTCACTGAACAAGCAGATATCTATCTATCTACAGCAGTCTGCAGTAATAAAGTGTGAATTCTGTTCGTGGAAGGAATTCCCATTCATAAAAGCAAATCAGTGGTACTAATCCAGAAAAAATTTCACCAATTAAGCAGACTGATGTAACAGTCCCTATAACCATTAGACCATTCTTGGACAATCGCAGAACATCAGTTAGTTTTGTTTTCGGTAAAGATTGTCTTATAAATTGTAACGTCTCTGTATAAATTTCAGGTGATGTGGGTTTGCCAGGTCAGAGAGGACCAGCAGGATCTCCAGGAGATGCAGGCTTCCCAGGTACCAGAACAACATCACAAATCATGTCCATGATCAGACCTCAGCACCTTGCAGCACTGATCCATGACTGTGCTACTTCAAAGCTCTATTCCTGCTGTATGTGTGCAAGCCTCATGAGTAAAATGTCATTCTCCTGTAGGCACCCCTGGGCTTCAAGGACCTCCTGGTAGGACTGCTGTGGTAAAGCACTGTTCATTCTGATTTCTGTCTAGATTCAAGTTTTTATTTTCTAATATCTTTTACATGACCATTGCTTGTAGGCATTCCTGGACATCCAGGGCAACCAGGTGCTAAAGGTGATGTGTCGTTCACTTTTGATTGACTTTTGTTTATTACTTTACTTACTAATTGACTTTGTTAAAATCAACATCTTTGGATTGAAACTCTTGTAGCTGATATTTTTTGCCAGTATTCTGAATCCAAAATTCCACAAGATGACAAGCTTTAAATTCACTATTGAAGCCTAGAACTGCCAAGGTGGAAAAGCCTGCAAAGTTGGTGAGCAGCTGCTCACAGCAGGGTGAGGCAGGTTTTATTGCATGTTTTATAGATGGACACCTTTGGAGTCAGTTTAGTAAAGCCACATCCTCTCTTCTATGTTGATAGTGGGCACCACTTGACCAGTCAATATCTGATTTATTTAAATTGAAATTAGGCAATATTGGCCTAATATATATTCAAACTGATATATGAACCTAATTGTAGACTTTATGCTTCATCACCACATCATCTAACATGGCATTATCTTTTAGGTGAAGCAGGAGCACCTGGTAAAGTCATCAGTGCAGGTAAGAGTGACAGTGTTGATTTGTACATGGACTTTCATACTGTGCATTGGTTTCCATGAGTTAAGCCCTGGAAACACTTCCATATGTGTCTTGTGTCCAGTTGGCTCTAGCACGGTGACTATTCCTGGACCTCCAGGACCTGCTGGACCCCCGGGTGCTGTTGGACCCCCTGGCCTCTCTGGTCCCATTGGCCCTGCTGGTGTCCCAGGACGACCTGGTAGATCCATACTCTTTAATCTTTTATCTTTTATCAGATGGGCCAAAAAACACATGGTTAGACTGAATATAATTGGGGTCCTTTGAATTGCCAAGTAGAATAAATAGAAGACATGTTGGTGGCAATAAATTGATATGAAGTTTGCTGTTGAGTACTGTATAGATATACAGTATTGGTTTTTCTTTGAATATACCTTGATATTATAAATTAGGTCTCAAGGGAGAACAAGGAGAAAAGGGAGACAGAGGAGAGCCAGGAAGACCTGGCGAGCCGGGCATCAGTGTCAAGAGTGTGGAAACTGTCAGTGCCACTCGAACTGGGAGTGAGTGCCTCTCTGTTTCCTTAACACTGTGTCACTTCATCACCACAACAAGCAACTGTCTTCCACCCACTGTACTGTTGTCAAGCCGAGAACTGAAGCCTGACTTGCTTTTGCTTTTGTAGGCCCTCTGGATAACAGCATCATCTAAATGCCTAGAATGTAAAAATATAACAAGAACACTCATACAAAATGTTTGTGTTTAGATCTTGGGTTTGTGCTTTTATTTTCTTTTATTTCTATTATTTTTTATTCGTAACAGGACTTTCCTCAGCAGTTGGATTTCCAGGTCCACCAGGACCACCAGGGCCACCTGGAGCACCTGGTCCTCAGGGTGCTCCTGGTATGTTGGTTGTCATAAAGCTTTTTAAAACATGCAAATCTGTAGTGGCATTAGTGCAAAGCTACTTTGGACTAATGCCACTTGGACCACATAGCTGTGGTCCAAATGCTTATAGTGACTGCTACTCAAATTTCTGTCATCATGTTCCTCTAGGTGAGACAAAGGAGGGTGCTCCGGGACGCAGAGGTCCTCCTGGAGAGCCAGGTAAACG
The DNA here is from genome assembly GCF_902150065.1 of Myripristis murdjan. Taxonomy (NCBI): domain Eukaryota; kingdom Metazoa; phylum Chordata; class Actinopteri; order Holocentriformes; family Holocentridae; genus Myripristis; species Myripristis murdjan. The sequence goes on from NC_043980.1 coordinate 35,697,972, forward strand.
AATGTCTCTACATAACTCTTCGATAGATGGATGGAAGGATGGATAGATGGACAGACAACAAAAAACATTCTCTTATTATTCTATTATTGCTACTCTGGCTATTTAGATATATTACTTATATTACTTCTCTTACTATTTAAATCTAATTCTAAATGAGTTGCTGGCCTCATAGGTATTGGGTTACCTGGACCACGAGGTGAGAAAGGAGAACCTGGCAGCTTTGTGCCCACCTCAGGTTCGTGACAAACATGTTACTGCAACAATGTTAAGCTAACTGTATGTCAAAAGAAATTCTATCACAGTCATTCTTTGGTGTCCATGCTTAATGCATTTCTCCCTGATTTGTCTCAGAAACCTTCTTTGCTGGACCACCTGGACCACCAGGACCTCCAGGCCCGAAGGGCTCACCAGGTAGACTCAACTAAGTAGCTTTTTGTTATGGTGTCCTGGTTCGAGATAGCTCACAAGCCTGTGTGGGAGGGGTAGCAGCATAACAAGAGTAGTCATATGAATTATTGAGAGAAGAAATTACTTCTTTATATAGCTTTTTTTTTTTTTTTTTAAGTGTAACGTTATTGCAAGTTTATTATTCATTCTCCTTAGGTGACCGAGGTCCCCAAGGATACGAAGGTAAGGAAAAGAACAAGGTAAAAATTACCTACCTTAACAAAAAGGGAACTTGGCATGCATCAGCATGCAGCCTTTTAAAACGCCAGAAGTCTTTATGGCTAAATGTCATTGTGACTGTTTCAGGAGAACCAGGTCAGCCAGGTTTACCAGGAAGTCCAGGGGATCCCGGTGTTGGTACGTTAAGAAACTTATTGATGTATTTTTTCAAATCTATACTAGATATACTGTACTGTGCAAAAAAGTACCATCATTTTTGGCAGTTACAATCTGTACTCTTCACAAATACAGTGATAGAAAGTAGCCACTGTCTGGTGGTTATGTTCCAAAGTTCAGGAGAAAATGCTTCATTTTTTCAAATCCCTTGCTACTTTTATCTATACATGGAATCTGACAACAGGCTGATGGGACCACTGACCCTTCTGCTTGGAAATGGCTCACTCAGCAGTTGATGAACTGAACTGTACCAACAATCATAGGCTAAAAGGACAGCTGAACCTTTGACTTTTTCAACAGTCTGCTCAGCAGCTCCAAAGCCAAGTTGCATCAGCATATAGTAAGCTGAATAATCTAACATGGTTATGCCAAGAGCTAAGAATGGTGTGTGACTACCCATCTCTGCTACCATAGCTATTCAATCATATGAAATACAACTCCTGTCTTAGTCACGGGATATATTTCCATGCTTTGGACCCCAGCTGGTGTCCCTTCATTTCAGCCACAGTCACTAGCTGCTTTTCCCAGCTGTCTAATAAATTCCCTTTTTTGGTCTCCCTTAAAAAAAATCTAAACCTCCAGTGACTGTTGGCCAATGTGGCTACATATCCATAGCATCCCAATCGCATGAGCTGAGAACAAATTAGCCTCAGGGGGCACAGGCCAATTTTTTAGGTGTTCCAGAGTGCTACTCTTTTCCTCCCCCAAGACTGGTGAAGTCATTTTTTTAAATTTTGAGTGGTCATTTTGGGTTATTGTTTAAAGTTAGGGTTGGGCATAGGTGGGTTTTAACTAATGATGAGGGAAAGGCTTTACAGAATGAATGTAAGTCAGTTAGGTCATGCCTTCACTATCCTGCAATAATAATAATAATAATAATAATAATAATAATAATAATATATATATATATATATATATATATATATATATATACATATATATATATATATATATATATATATATGTATAGATTCCAGTGTAGCTGCTGGCCGCTGGCTTCCATTTCTATTGTGCTTTTCTGTTTAAATTTCTTTTACTTCTCAAGTCAAACATTTCTTCACACAATAAACACGCATCAATACTTTATGTAGGTGTTTTAAGTGCAGATGACACTTTGGCCAATGCCTCTTTCACTCCCCACCTGGTCTGTTCCCCTGCATAAAACCACTTGGACTACAAGCAGAAACCAGAATACCTCCAATACTTAAATGTTGTCCCTTGCCTACAGATTCTATGTACAATCTGTTTCCAGAGATTAATGGCATCCTACTCCACAAGGTGTACACTGGCTTAATCTATACTTTTCTTAAACACAAAATTCTTAAACAGTATACACAGTGAAGAGATAATCCTGAGCTTCTAATAATTCACATTCAGTGCAAGTGTACATAGACTCATCCATTATGTTACGTGCTCCAACCTTGGAACAGCCACAATGCATGCAACAAGAAGGCCCTCAGTAGAATGCAAACCTGTGCTGTAAGATCACAGCTCAAAGTTACAGCCCTGTTTGTGCAAAACCGTGCCTCCTTTTAGCAATGTCTTTGTCATAAGACATGCCCCCTTCAGCCAGCTTTGACTTGCTGTCATGACCTGTAACTAACATTCCCCACCATGTTATATGATATTATGTGGATGTAATTACAAAGTATAGAGACTTGTATGTACAAAACCGTGTCCATTGCCATATACCCTGGAGGTCAGCTGGCCTGGAAAGTCAACAACTTCTTTGCTGGTCCATGAACAACCTTCCGAGCAGGTTTTGTGCATTTCCACTGAGAACTGTTTGAATTACTCAGCCCGAGTGATAGACGGCAATAAGGCAAAAGTGCAAAAAACAGGATTATACCAGTGTGTTAGTATATGATTCTTTAGCTAGTGCTTGTGGTTTTGCTGTAATTGTAGCACATCACTGATTATTCCCATAATCAAACAAAACCTGGATGCCTCCATTTTCCGTCAATATTTCCTGGTTAATCCATTGTCCCTGCTTAGATTGACAAGTGTTTTGGTACATTTTGCCATTTCCTTCTGCCAAAGTAATTGCACCACAAAAACTTTCCTCTTTTCTAATGGAACTGCTTTGCTCTGTGCAGAGTTCCTCCACAGCACTGCGGGAGATGCCCCACAGTGTTTCTGTGTCTAACTCACAGGTGTTCCTGCTGACGTGCTTGTTTCTGCAGTCCATCTCTGTAGTGAATTCATTGTACTGACTATGGCAACTTGAGCTTTGGAATATTTCATAGCATGAACATAGCAAGGAGCTATATTATTGGTTATAGGTTACTGGCTTTTCTACTGAGATTATTGATAAGAAATCATTTTGCATTTGTCAGTGGGAAAATTAATGGGGACTTTGAAGGAACAAATTCAACCACAAGCAGAACAAGATGTCATTTTCACTCCCTATTCACATCAGCTTTCCCAGGTCAGCCTGGCCCAAGGGGACCCCCCGGAGTTCAGGGACCAGAGGGCATAAGTGGGCCCCAGGGTCCCCCAGGCCCGGAGGGCCCAGAGGGCCCACAGGGACCAAAAGGTATACATGCTTTAAAGTGTTTTCAGTTACCTCTTACGAGTTGAGTCTGAGACTTGGGAATGGCCAGTGTTCATATTTCATTGCCTTAAATTTCCATTAAAAAAATTAAAGTTCATAATAAAGAATACATTCTGAATAAAATACAGTCAGAATACAGAAACTTGATTTTGCATTTCCTCTAGGTGATGCAGGAATACCTGGTGCCCCAGGAATCCCTGGGGTCTCCCTGGGTAAGAGCAACCCGTCAATACTTCACCTTAAATTATTATTTAGCCCACTAGGAGTCAGATGGGTAGAGTTTAGAGCACAATACCCACATGTGTAGACAACTGCTGGAAAATAGTTGAAAAATAACTCAACATACTGTGCATCTCTGCCTGTTATTTCAAGCAGGTTAAAACAAACACTAACAGTTTCTTCAAATTTACAAGTAGTACTTTAGGCAGATGTGGCACATTACGTGATATTCTTTGCAACTGTAACTGGTATACTGTCTAATCTAACAATGTGTGTTGTAATACCAGGTGGTTCATCCAGACCTGGGACACCAGGCCCACCTGGCCCTCCCGGACCACCTGGTGTCCCTGGAAAAGCTAGCTTTGAATCTGGATCTACTGATATGGGCCAGTACATTGCAGAGTACCTCCAGCGTAAGTGAGGATGCTATCTGTTTATTTGTTGGGATGATTCAGATTCAGATTCATATTCAGAGGATTCAGATGGGATGAATCAAAGAGGTACACCTACTGAGCTGGCACTCGAATTGTGGTTATTTTACACATGTGATTATTTGTCTCGAAATGCAGGTGGCAGTATTAGGCAGTACTTGGCTGGTCCACCTGGTCCTCCAGGACCCCCAGGACCCTCAGGACCCTCAGCACCCTCAGGACCCTCAGGGTCTTCTGGTGAACAGTTAGTGAATGATGTGGCCAAGCGAGTCATCTCCTACATCCAGAGTCAGTTCAATTAAATGATCAATTATTAAATGTGTTCATGTAACATTCCAGATATAACAATGTAATGATTTTCAATAGGTTTTGATCAACTTAAAGATGCAGCTGTTGTCTCTTTAGGTCAAGGGTACAGTGCTGGGACCCCTGGCCCTCCAGGTCCACCTGGTTCCATCTCTGTCGGTGACATCATCAGCCTATTACAACGTAAGTCTGATTGGAAAAATCCCCCCATCTCTGGGAAATGACATACATGCTAAAGGCAGAACCTCTATTATGTGAAAGGCATGAGCACAAATTTCCATGGGCCAAAACTGTGTATTTTAATTCTATAACTCTATAATTATAGAATTCATTTAAATATGTCATGCCTTTGTTGATGGTTGACTTCCAATAACAAAAATATTGCAAGAACAAATTCAAAATTTCCAAGGTTTTCTCAAGTCAAATTAAGTTTTCTTAACTCTCCTTGAGCCCTTTGAGTCACACATGTGGGAACATGTGACTGGGAGACAATCACCTCCTCTGAAACTGCCATCTGTAAGCCACTCCTCATGTAGCCAAACACAAACCATGTAGCATCGCACATTGCTCATCTCCTCTGTTTGTGACTGTGATTTTACCATCCTCACTTGGCTCAATCAATCAATCAATCAATCAATCAATCAATCAATCAATCAATCAATCAGAAATAGATTCAGGAGAAAAGATTTTGAGTAAAGTAAATTGCGGGACTATAATAGATTAAATTCATCCGATCAATGAAAAGAAATGGGTCAATAATAAAAAAAATCTATTGAAAAACATCACTAAAATGGAGCTAAAATGGTGAGTTTTTGGCAAATACTTGAAAACTGAATCAGCTGCGCTCAACGGGAAGACAGTCCCAAAGCCTGGTTCGATAGGAGCTAAAAGCTGCCTCACCATATGTCTTTCTCCTGGTTTGGGAAATAATTGGGAGTAGAGAGACTGTGGATCTGATGTTACAACAGGAACATGTTTTGGCAGCCTGTCATAATCTAGTGAGGCTCTATGGAAGGATTTGAAAAACAGCAAAGAAATGTTCATTTCTATTCTAAAACTGACTGGTGAGCATTGCAGAGCTTCAAGACAGGTGTAATGTAAGCTCTCATTTTGACACCAATTAAAACTCCTGCAGCAGCATTTTGTACAAGCTGTAGTTGCCATGTTGCCTTTTTCAAAAGGCAAAGCGTCATTAGTCCAGCCTGCTGTTAATGAACACATAGTATATATATTCATATTTCTTGGTGGGGGGTGAAATGGTCTGACTACTACTCTCCATGTGGTAAAATGTTTTTGGTTACTCTCCTAATGTGAGCCCAAAATTCTGTCTTTTGCTTCAGCTACTTAGATTTGCACACTTGAATTCAGTTACGATTATATAGCCTGCTTAAATCAAGCTCAAAGCTTTAATTTACATGCTTTCTTCCGAAAATCATGTAAAATAAATTGTAAATGTAGTTGTATCCTGAGGTTTGTTTGTCAATACACATGTGGTTTGCCACAGCAGGATACGATTGTTATTTACTGCTGTGCAGGTGAGGAAGTCCGGAGGTACATTGCTGGTCACCCAGGCCCACCGGGACCTCCTGGAGCAGCGGGCCCTGAAGGCTATGCATTTAACACTCAGGGCGTGGCTGAACGAGTCCTCAGTCTCATGAATGGTGAGTGCTGCTGATGGCACGGCAGCTTACGTAAGGTGGTCAGTTGAGAGAACACAGCTGGGATTTATTTTGGGTCTTGTCTGTTGCTAGAGAGGGGAATGGTTGGTGTCCGAGGACCACCTGGCCCTCCTGGCCCTCCGGGTCCTCCTGGAATGTTCAGTGGCGACCTGTCATCAAGTAAGAGCACAGGGCCTCTCTGTGGCCAAACATGACATCAGTACCAACAGTCAGGTCTTGTGCACCATCAGGTGTTTGAGCTCTCAGTGCATTTGTTGCTAGTTATGGTTATTTTTATATTTCAAATGCATTAAATATTGTCACATTTTTAAGCTGACGGTTGTACATATTTGTGGTCCAACTGTTAGTGCTTGAGTATCAAGGACTTGTGGGCCCTCAGGGACCTCCTGGCCCAGCCGGTCTCCCTGGTCCTCAAGGACCAGCAGGAACACCAGGACTGGGGAGCTACAGTGGCTCAGGATACAGGCTTGAAGAAATTCGAGACTACCTTCAAAGTGAGTACAACAGAAAGCATCACAAGTACATGTGCACCATCAGTTTATGTGGATGGGAGTTCAGCACTAGAAGCAAGAGCTATTTCACAGTTCAGGGGCTGCCTCCTTCAAGGGGTACGGTCTATAAAGGTGAACTGTTTTATGGATTAAAGACTAGACCTTTTGACAAACATTCAGTAATTGGGACAAGAGTAAAATTCCAAAAAGAATGTTGCATATGCAGACTGTGCTTGGAGGACACTTTGGATTGGGCAAGAATGTATGTAGTCTTCAAATGCAGCCTTCAAAAGGAAGCGGCCACAGAACTGTGACACAGGGGATATGACCTTTTTGATCACTGGAGAAACTATATTATTCAAGGCCTAATGTCAGAACTTGCTATCTATCTATCTATCTATCTATCTATCTATCTATCTATCTATCTATCTATCTATGTATCTCCTACTCTGTCTTAGATCATGGCTTCAGAGGCCCTCCAGGCCCCCCTGGACCTCCTGGACCTGGGGGCCCCCCTGGGGTGAACCAGGGACTGGCCTCCTATGTTGGACATGCCAACAGAGAGATGCTCAAAGCACAGCTACAAGAATACATCAAGAGTGAGTAAAACACACACACACGCTCGCAGACACTGCACGAGTCATTACTGCACCAGTTAACAGATGATTCACTAAATGGCCCATTAAGCATTAAACAAACCTCATTAGCCTCTTGACAAGGTGGGCATAATGAGGCAGGCCAGTGTTTATTGTTTTCCCATGCATTAGTCCCGGTTTGGGGGATGTTTACTTTAGGCTTTGAGAGTCCAATTTTGGCCAATTAGCTATTTTCTATTTCTGACACTTTCTAGTTTGTAGGCTTGTTTTAGGGGATGGTTTAGATTTAATAGTGGTGATCACCTGCCTAATTTATTGGAAAAAATATTCAAAACACATGATGCTGTCATTGCATTTTCTGCTGAGTTACAATTTAGCATAAAATACAGTGTATGCCATGATATTCTTAGAGGTCATCACGTTGAACAACTTGCAAATACACTACTCACAAAAAGTTAGGGATATTTGGCTTTTGGGTGAAATTTATGGAAAATGTAAAAAGTTCACGCTACAGTGATATTATATCATGAAAGTAGGGCATTTAAGTAGAAGCATACACTGGTGATTTCCTCATCTCAAACAATTTCTTGAAACAAAAGCCAACAACAGTGGTGGATATACCACAACAAAAAATGTCAGTGTCAATAACTTGTCATGTGCCCTTGAGCATCAATTACAGCTTGACAACGACGTCTCATGCTGTTCACAAGTCGACTTATTGTCTGCTGAGGCATGGCATCCCACTCTTCTTGAAGGGCGGCCCTCAGGACATTGAGGTTCTGGGGTACAGAGCTCCGAGCCTCTACACGGCGACTCAGCTGATCCCATAGGTTTTCTATGGGATTCAGGTCTGAGAAAGTGCAGGCCACTCCATTTGAGGTACCCCAGTCTCCAGCAGCCGTTCCCTAATGATACGACCTCGATGAGCTGGAGCATCAAACACCTGATGTGAATTTTGCCGTTAAACTCCTTGTTAGAGAACAGCAACTTGTGCAAAAAGTACTGAAACATTGAACAGTTGGACATGTGCATTCAAAAGTTTACAGAAGGTCACATTGAGTTCACCTGTAAAGGTTATAATGCATTTTAGGTTCATCCTGAAATTTCACCTGAAAGCCGAATATCCCTAACTTTTTGTGAGTAGTGTATGTAAATTGATTTTGGGGCTCTGATGAAGGCAAAAAGTGCACAGTCCCTGAGCCACTGGTGCACTGCTGGCTTGGCGCATGTCAGAAGAAAGTAAAAATGAGAGAATAAGGCTTGTACATTTTGGCCTGAGGGTGCGGCTAGAAGAAAAGTCATGAGGTCACCAATGTTGACAGGGTTCATCCTCTTGATAGCATGAATGTACCAACTTTGACAGGAATCCACCCAGTACATTTTGAGATATCGAATTTGACATTTTAGCCAAAGGGTTTTGCTGGAAGAAAGGTAATAGGGTCATCAATCTTGAGAAGAATTTTCCTTTAAAAAGTATGAATGCACTCAATGAAGATAATTGGATTTAGTCATAACACAATTGCAAAAATGACACTTTAGCCTGAGAGTGGCAAGAGGAAAGGTCATGTGATCACCCAAATGAACAGGGTTCATTCTCTGGGGAGTATGAATGTATGAAATGTCATGACAATCTGCCCAGTGGATTCTGAGATATCAAATTTGACCTTTTGGACTAAGATTGGACATAGAGCATAGGAATGGTAACACCAAAATTGATAGGGCTCATTCCCTGGGAAGCATGAATCAGCAAATTACTTGGCAGTCCATAACATTTAGAGATATGTTATGTACATGTTAAATCTTTGGCTTGAGGGTGGCACTAGAGGAAAGGTCATAGGGTCATAGGGTCACCACAATCAACAGGAATGCACTTACCAAATACTGCAATCCACTTTTTACAATTTGTGACGTTTTTGTGCACTAGTTTTACATTTTTTTTTATATTTTTTCTGGTTATGGAGCTGGAACAAAGGTCATGTGGTTACCAAAATTGATAGGGTTCATTCTCTAAGGAGATTGAATTTGCTCATCAAATAGTATGACAATCCGTCTGATATATTTGGAGATGTTTCCCCAGAGTAAAATGTTTTGGACAGACAGACTCATGGACATACAGAGGCTTGTACAGTTGGACACAGGGATTGATATAATAATTAAATTCACACTTGTCAACAAAGTCATTGCTTATATTCAAGTCATGTCATGGTTCATTGTCTCCAAGGTGACGATTTGAGGGGTGCCATGTTTGGACCTCCTGGTCCTCCAGGCCCTCCTGGACCACCAGGACATAAGGGAGAGCCAGGCAAGCCTGGCATCAGTCACTCATACGACTACAGAGCCAGTCAAGGCAGGACATTGGTGGAAACTGGAGACTACTCCAGTGTGGCTGTCAAAGTAACTGACTACATTAAATGTAAGTTTTGTATGAATGAGGTATCAGAAATCACAAAAGATAGATATCAATCAAAGTTATTCTTCTTAAATACTCAATTCATGATGATTATTATTACATGTTGTGTAGTAAATATACTTGATTGGCCTTTTGGGTCAGTTTTATGTGATGTTCCACATTTTCTGTCTGTAACACTAATGTCCCCACAGACATTATGGTGATACTTGCCCTACTTGACTCAACTTGATTTGACTCAACGGTACTTGCTTACTTGCTTTGATGATGGAGATTTTTTACAATCAGAGAGAGATCATTACATTATTTTCTGATATCCAGCCCATGGTCTGCTACGTGACATTGTGAGGGATTCTGAGCATGTTGTCCGAGGTCCTCCAGGCCCACCTGGCCCTCCAGGTCTGCCTGGGCACAGCAGATGGATTGGTACCAGTGAAAATGCCATTGAAGTGGTGGAATATATCAAATGTAAGTGGGTATAAGCTCATAAAATAGTCTTTTTAGATTCGGTTCATCATGGTGCTTCTCAAACCTTCAATTGATCATGATGCTTAAAGGTTAGTAGGCAGTGTACTTTATTGGTAGGATAGTGCCTATAAATGATATGAAGGATATGGCTTTGTTATATGTATTTGTTGTACACTATTTCCTTATTTACTGCACCTTTTATTATGCACGTTTGCTGCATATTGTTTAGTTTATTGTTTGCTTTCTATATATTCTGCTCAATCTCTTATCATGACAGATCTTGAATAGGTGATGCTCTGCAACTAAGTTTAGACGTTGACCACAGTATCTATGACCATGTCATTTGCAGCCCGTGGTCTGTTGCAGGACATTGTGAAAGGATATTTTGAGCGTGGTATTCAAGGACTCCGTGGACCACCTGGTCCTCCAGGTCCACCTGGGTACAGCCGATGGATTGGTTCCACTCAAAATGCCACAGATTTGGTGGAGTACATCAGATGTAAGTGTTTTATGTTTGATATACACATTTTAAAATCACAACCCCATTTAGGTGCTCATGCACAAAGCACTTAACTGTCAACAGTGTTTATGAATAAATAAACAAAGCTTGTCCAATTAATTGGATAACTGTCAAAGGTTGCTATGTTGAAAAATTGTGTGTGTGTGACTTTATTTTTTTTCTGTTTTGTAAAATTTAAATGAAGTGTTTGTGACGTCTTAGAAGATTAGTCCTCTTTACTAAAGGATAACCGAGCAAACAAACAACTTACCCTCTCCTTATCCTCAGTGTCACCTCATCAAAATTGACCCTGCCGGTGAAGTTTTCTTGAGTAAGGTCTTCTCAATTGTTTTTGTCAGTTGGACACGGTGAGAAGCAATGTGTCATTTCCTCTCCATTTTTCTCTCATTTATAGCCCATGGTCTGCTACGCGACATTGTGAGGGAATACTATGAACGTGGTGTTCAAGGACCTCCAGGACCACCTGGGCCTCCAGGTCCACCTGGATACAGTCGATGGTTTGGTTCCCATGGGAACGCCACCGATTTGGTGGAATACATTAAATGTAAGTAATTTGATTTGGGGAAAAAAAAAAAAAACATCAAACAATGACAAAATGTCATAGACAAAGTGTCCTTGAACAAAACAAGTGCCCTTGAACAAAGCACTGAACCCCCAACTGGTTTAGTGGAGCCACTCACTCGTGGTCACCATTATTAGGTAGTGATGGAAAACTCCTAAGTGTGAATGTATATATCCCCTCAAACCATTGTTGCAATGCGTTCTTAATCATATTTCCTGGCATTGTAAAGGTTGTCTTACAACTGTTGAGAAAGCCTACTAGGTGGCAGTATCTTTGACTGTACTGTAAGAAGAGGGAAATCATCATGCTCGCTGGTACTTATTTTTAAAGTTCAATGAGAATAGGCTTGTCCATTTCTCAAGGGGAATATTAAAAAACTATTTTATGGAGAGCACTAATTTAAACATTGAAGGATTAAATTATGTGACCATGTCATTTATAGCCCATGGTCTGCTAAGGGACATTGTGAGGGAATACTATGAACGTAGTGTTCAAGGACCTCCGGGACCACCTGGGCCTCCAGGTCCACCTGGATACAGTCGATGGCTTGGTTCCCATGGAAATGCCACAGATTTGGTGGAATACATCAGAAGTAAGTAAATGACGTTTGCTAAATGAAAACTGATAATGTCAAAAATGCCAAAATATGCAGTTTGGCATTGCAGCTTTAAAACACTGAGCCCTCAGCTGCTTCAGTTTAGTCACTCGACAGTGGCCAACCACACCACTGTTCCAGGTACAACTCTCCTTCCTTTAGAGTACAGTGAACTATAATCTGTTGTTTTTGGTCATATCTTTTCAAAATTGTTCATCACTGGAGAGAAATGGTTTTGTTTTTGTCATAACATGAGCACAACATGAGTCAACACAACCAGCAGGACTAGATGTCACTTTTCCACTCCATCATCTTCTAACTTTCCAGGCCAGGGTCTGCTACGTGACGTTGTATGGGATCGCAACGACCGTGTCATTCAAGGACCTCCAGGACCACCCGGTCCACCAGGTCCGCCCGGTTACAGCCGATGGTTTGGTTCTCATGGAAACATAACTGATTTGGTGGAATACATAAAAAGTAAGCATACATTTGTCAGCCAGAGTTACAATTATTAATAGTTAAATGACGCAAAATAAATGGCCAAAGGAGGCCTCTACAATTGATATGGAAAGCATGTGTGTGCATAATCTCAGGTGGGTAATACATTTTGTCATCCACAGCGTACGGAGCCATTGCAGGAGCACCTGGAAGACCAGGACAGAAAGGGGACATGGGATTCCCTGGTCCAAAAGGAGACAGAGGTGCAGCTTAACAGCAAAATTTTGAGTTAATATTTTCAACTGTCATGCTCATGATAGGACAGTAGGAGATTGCATAATACAATAACCAGTATTTTGGATGATTTTAAGCTCTTTCTGTACCTTTTCATATCATAAAATCTATCCTGATTGCAAACATTACTGTAAATGTTAATTTTCAATGTCCAGCCCCATAGTCAAAGTAGTTTATTCTAACTTTGTGTGGATTAACACAGGTGACCGAGGCCTTCCTGGTCCTGAGGGACGAAGAGGACAAAAGGGTGAGAGAGGTCAGTTATCATGCTAGCACGGTCAGTGCTGAATGCCTACCGGACCTGGATCCAATACATTCTGCAAATAAATCTGTGCATCTGATTGAGTGTGCTAGAGCGAGATGGGCAGGGCTTATAGCAAGCTGATTTTCAAATAATTTCTGGCAATTGTCTGAACGTCCTCTGAACTTTTGTTCTATGAGGAAAAAACGCATCTGCCTGCTGCACATGTAACCATGCTGGCTTACCTCACTTCACTGATTAGCAAGCAGGCAGGCAGGTGATTTTGAAATGAAAGCACAATTGTAATGAAATCCTATTTGTTGTTTTCCATCAGGAGAATACACACTGGTGACTCAGAGGAGGAGGAGAAGGAATGCTGGTGTTTGAGAGGCCTTTCATTGAATACACGGACATTTGAAAGGAATGCAGGTGGAGAGAAATGCTATTTGCAACTGAAATCCTGTTGTGTATTGTTTCCAAATGGGTTTCTGTGGCACATGTAAGGATAGTAATTATGCTGAGGAACACTGTGGTTGTTTTTGACCAATTTTTAGCTCATATGTGTTTTTATACTCTTGTTTGTGAAATCAGGGATGATGTATAGTATTGAATTTGTTTGACATACTTTTACTTTTGTAATGGGAGTAATGGGTATTATTCACTATGGTCATTTCTTCCATTTTGTTGGCATTGACTGAGGGTTTTTTTTAAATTTGTATCCTTTTTCTGTACCTCTGCGCATTCTGTACTCAGACAGTGTTTTGTTTACCACCAATTTACCAACTGTTGAGATTTTTTTTCTTTTCCATCATAACCAGATAGGTATGACTGTATTATTGAATGGAATCAAGAGATCCAACATCACAACGTAGAGGAAATTGTTTATTTACAGCACAATGAAAATCTACATTACACGGGCAATCTAAAAACTATAAATTTATCTTTAAAAAAATGCATAAGATTATATGATATGGAAGGTTTTCAAATTCTTCAGTCAACATTCAGAGTTTAATCAACTTGCATTTGGAAATCCAACTGACCAACAGAAGTGCTGACAGGCTAAATTTTGTTATTCTGCGTTTGATCATTTGAAATGTTAAGTCTGCAGCAAACCTGAAATAAGAAGACAAGCTACAACACAGTAACTGTAGCGTGCTGGATAGGTTTTCATATAAATAGCTACTGAGAGAGTATCTTCATTTTGTAAAAGGTGCACAGCACTCCTTCATAAGTGTACATAACAGCTCAATTATTAAATAACTTTGACTGATTGTTGCTTTCAGTAGCCAATCATAAAGCAATGAGATGATAAAATGAACCAATCAGAGGTCAAGGTGGCCTAAACCAGTCAGGTCCATTTTTTTTTTCCGCTAAGGTGTTTCAAACCGCATCAAACACTAAACTACATTTTATGAATAGATAATACACAGGCCTACACACAAAACATTTGCTAAGAGATTGAATTCTGTTTTGCTTTGTTTGAATACAGATCAAATGAAACCTGTCGAATCAAACATTTCTGGACTTAAAATAATATTTTTGATAAAATAAGAGAATACAATGTTACCATGGCGAGCTGGCACTGAACCTAGAATTTGACCAAAAGCTTAAAAAGATGGCCATAACAGGTACACAGTATATCCATACAGGTTTTTTTTTATGAAGTATTAAGGCTATTAGCTAGTATGACAATAAAATAGAATTATCATTTCAATAAAAAGAAAAACAAAGCCATGCAGTTCAACCCATCTGGTAGCAAAATACTGTATGAAGAAAAACCGACACACCGTGAGCGCTGCTGTTGCAGGAAAAAAATCACATCACTGCAGTTAAGATGTTTTCTTTTACGCAAGTGAATTGGAAAGTTACATGGTAGTTTTTCTTGTGTATTCCGTGACCCTTGGGCCTTTGAAACCTCTTGAAAACAAACTGTATAATTTCAAAAACACATGGACACCAATGGGAAAACTGCATTCTATTTTTCATCCCTGAACCACTTCATCCTGTACAGTAGATACATGATTTTTGCTCAACAACAGCGATAAACTGGTGTGACCTACAAACAAAACACAGACCAACTAACAGGTCCAGATCTATATAGACTGATTGAAAATGCCGTGACACAGTCAGGCATTTTCTGACACCACAGTGATATCCTTCTTGTCCTTTTGACAGTGAACCTTCTGTCTCTGAATGTAAACACCATCTCCACTGTATGTAAAAAAAGATAAATGGCTTCCACCATTTACTGCCTGTTGCAAAACAAGAGAACTGAGTCTCAGAGTTGTGCTCAAAATAGAAAGGCATGCTAAGGAAAACCCTGAAGAAAGGAATTATTTCCATTGGGGAAAAAAAGTTTACAATTTGCATTGAAATCACGCATAAAACAAGGTATTTTATCCCCTAATGTATCATTAACTAAGATGATAACAGAGAGAAATATGTTTGATTTAATAAAAATATACCGTATCACCATGCCTACATCAGGAGTTGTAGTAAAAATGTGCTCTTTCTATTTTATCAGAGGTACATTCTATTTCATACTCAATTATAAATGATAAGGTTACCATTCTCGAGGCTGATCATAGATCCGAAACCAAATAAATTCATAACATTGCGATTAAGTGGTATAAAAATGCTATCCTTTTTCTTAGTGCAAATTTCTGAGTTGGAGAAAAATCGAGCAGCAAATAATGATCAGAAACCGCTTAAAAAGCCAGTAACATCAAACTCTACAGGCACTGGATTCTTCATAAAGAATTCAATCACAAAAAAAAAAAAAAAAAGAAAAAGTCGGGAAGACAGCTACTTCACTTTAGTGGTTCTGAGGTGTCGACCGCGGCGTCGAAATACGTCATTTGAAAACATTATCAGCCTCCATCATAACTTCATCATCACTGACATCATTTCAAAAACTGAGTGTTATGGTAAAATGACTGGTAACGGAAGAAACTGGCAAAATGAGCAAAAGAAAACTCAGCACAACAGGAGAACTTGGCCCCAGTGTGAACTCCGGAGGTGTCCCTCTGTCGGAGCTGCAGACTGGGGTGCGAACGCTGTAGTCCAGACACAGAGAACAAACCCCCCGACATCCTCTGATCGCTGCCAGAGGGGGCGGGGCAAGGCAGCACGGGCTCAGTCTTTAGTCTCTTCTTAAGTGTATGTGTGTCGGAGTGTTATGTGTCTTCCTCACCACGAGTGCGTAGCGTAACACTCAAGTGTATGTGGTGGTGTGTTTGTGTGTGTGTATGTGTGTGCAGGTTTCTCCTAGAAACCTGTGGAGTGGACGCTGGGGATCGGGTAGAACTTGGAGATGCGGCTCTGGGTGGAGGGGTTAAGGCACTCCGACTCTCCGCTCATCTTAAAGAACACCTCCTGCTCCTGTAACTTCCTGGCAAACTCTTCCTCCAGAGCCTGGAAAACACAACATCCAACATCTATGCTTTAAATGCTCATTTACTTAATGCTTCTCATGCCTTCATTAGTTGATGCGCCCCCTTTACACGGACACCTTGCAGTGCCCAGATACAGTCAAACACTTAAGCCTCTACAGCTAGACCCTGCCCACACACTGGCCTTGGATCAAATCCCCCAGTGCTTTCTCTCTCAAACTAAGTGAAGAAATAACATTAGTTTCCATATACAAATTGAAACAGAATTTTTCTTTCCCTCCTCATCCTTTGATCTTGTCAGTAAACACCTTGTATCTTGCTGGTCACACTTTCTCGACCATTTCTGGCAAGAATTAATTTAGTTTATTAAATTTATTTATATGAAAAGCCATTTTCCAGGTTATTTTTTTTCTTTTTTCAGTTACAGATAGTATGATGTACAATAGCTGATTATCTATGAATATATAGCATATTGCAGACACCTACATCGTGATACCATCGTTATTGTGGGTAAAATGTTGTCATAGTATCGTATCGCCATTCATCCAGTTATTCCTTCTCCTAATCTTGGGTGCCCACATATAAGATTTTATACATTTATGCTCAATCTAAACACATTCCAGTCATCAAAAATGCCTATCAATGGCAGACCTTGGAAGAATACTTGCTACCCAGGTAGAAACTAATGGGGATTCAAATTTACAAATACAAAAAAAAGTGTATCTCTCAAAACATTGTGTTATTATAGCAGTAAAAATTTTAGTGGGTGTTTTATACATTGGTGTCAGAATTGCTGACACTAGTGAAGTAATTATTAAAGCCAAGAATGCCCCCAAGGGTATTATGACTCTTCAATAATAATACCAATGCACAGTGTCTGGAAGCCAATTCAGTTTTTCCACATAACACAGCTACATGTACTGTATGGAAGAATTAATTTAGTTTATTAAATGTATTTATATGAAAAGCCATTTTCCAGGTTATTTTTTTCTTTTTTCAGTTACAGATAGTACAGATAGTATGATGTACGATAGCTGATTATCTATAAATATATAGCATATCGCAGACACTGCCTGATACACTACTGCATCAGCCAGACTGAAACTACATTTGTTACAGATGGAGAGACACTTGAATAGTGGAATGAGTCATGATGTAGGTTTGGTAGGAGCACATGACAGGTGAATGTGATCACCGAGGTGTTATGTGTACCTTCTTCCTGGGTCGTAACTTCTCCCTCCACTCCTTCAGCTCCACGCTGTGCTCCTCGTCCAGCTCCTTCAGCTTCTGGGTCTCGTGTTCGATCAGCAGGTGGCACTTCTCATTCTGAAAGACACAGGAGGAGGTGTTGTCACTGAAGGAGTTATAACTGCATCTGGTGTGTGTGTGTGTGTGTGTGTGTGTGTGTGTGTGTGTACAATGTCTACAATGGCTGCTAAATGAAAAGAAAAATACTCAAGAGCTACTTTACCAAATAATCCATATGCATGTCATTTTTTATAGAAACATGTCAGTTTCTATAAAGTTTGCAGAATACAGACACAGAGACATTGTTTTGCTTTGATTTGATTGAAGATGCAACACTGAAAAATGGAATGGAACTGGAATCACAAAAAATGATGTTTGGGTGCATTTACATATGCCTGTGTTTTTACAGGTTTACAGTGATGGTGTTCCATCTTGTTATTCACACATACCTGATCGTTTCCTTATAATAAGTCGCCAGCTCATGTGGTGAAAACAAAACTTTTTCTATCCTATGCTGGTCTTGAATCCTGTTAAACCTTTAGGCCACATTTACTTCAGTTTGACACTCATGTGAGTTAATTAAGGACTCATACAAAGTATTTATTAAGTCTGTACCTGCAACTGCTGCAGCTCCCTGATGTTGGTGTCACACTGCAGTTGCAGGTCTCTCATCTGGTTCTCATGTTTCTGGTGCTGGTGGAGCCTCTCATTCTTCTGCCTCTTCTCCTCCTGAGCTGCAAACTGAAAAAACAAAACAAAACAAAACACAAAGAGGCAGGTTATCTCAGGTTATTATCATGTCAGGGTATCAGCGCTGTCCATTCAACTAACTCGGGTCAAATGAAAAATGATTTGTTACTCATTTACCCTATTGCATTGTAAGTCATGCTGAAGAGCGGTTATCATATGACTGCAAGATACAGCTTCTCCCTCACCTGTTTGACCTTCTCCCTCTCCTGCTCAGGCGTGATGGCGGCTCCGGTGATGCGAAGGCTCTTCTTGAACATGGCCATGCGGGTCTTGGCCTCGCTGCGCTGTATCTTTGGCAGCCTGGCTCTCTCCTGCGTCTGCTTGTTCTTCATCTCCTCGATCAGACGCTGGTTGTAGCGCTGCATCTGCTCCATCTCCTGCTCAGGACAGATGCATGAGGAGAATCCACAGTCAGTTTTCGGTATTTTTTTTTTTTTTTAATTCTTACACTAGCTTATTTCAGAAACATAAGAAACATACAGGTACACTGACAGTGGCTTCAATGGACAAGCTCAGATTGTGATGCTTTGGACAAGTGCGGGGTTGTATATATTACCTAAAAGTGATATGAGTTCACATGGTGGCAAATTGTCCCATTTCTTTCGTGTAATTACAATTATTTGTGACAGTACTATCAGGTTGTTTCATCTTGGTGCAAGATTAGTGTGCAGTAGTTTTCTGCAGAGGCTACCTGCTGGATCTACTTTCCAATTCATGACAGGAACAGGAAACAGGAAAATGACAAGAAAAGAGACGTTTAATTTCCTTAAAAAATGGGTACTGGGACATCTTTTTTATTGGCATAATATAATACACCATTACATGGAGTCATAATGCCAGGTAACTACACAACCCAACACTCTACCGAAGCTTACTTTTGCTTAAAGGCAGAGGAGAGACCATCACTTTATCTGCCCGAACTGTACCTGCCAGTCAGAGGAACTTTTAATCTATTGTTCCCCTCACTGACTGATCAATATGAAGTGATCCTTCCAGGGAAAGTTGCCCATCTAGAGTCTGTACCTTCTCGTGTCTCTTCAGCAGCTGATGTCTTTGCATGAAGTACTGGTCCTTGAGCTGCTGTTTGAACAACTGGTGCTTCTCCTGCAGATGGCGCTCTTCTAGCTCCCACATGGCTGCCTCCCTTGCTGCATGCAGGCAAACAAGCAAACAAAAGACAAAGCTTAATCATTGCACAAAAGTGCCATTCATAGGCTTATTAGAGGGAGATATGTCTTAAAAATACCCTTCATTTGAAGGCACTCCTGCTTTATTTGGTCGTATGTAGTGGAAACAGGAGAGATGAGATAGAAGAGGATGGTACATCAACAGTCATGGGTTGACCTCAGACACAAGGTTACACATTAAAATACTAGAGTAAATTAACACTTTCTTGACTGAGGAGGAGGTTTGAGCGTTTCAGCTTTGAACTCTAATAATTTCCATTACTGGTAAAAGCACTTAATGAGATTCTCAAGCACACTTATACCTTCCCGTGACTTGGTTCAGGGGGCATTTCTAAGAAGTCTTGTTTGTGCAACTCCTGGCATATTAAGCATGGGATAATGTCCCAGGCAATGCTAGCTGGCTGCGGCTCACTGGAGTCGATTTGGTTGGGGCCACGATAAGCATTAGCAGGAATTAGACTATAGTCTGAGGCCCAGCCTGCCTTCGCAAGGAGCTTGTTTACTGCTGACCTGCGTCGCTATAGATGTGATGTTTATGTTCTGGAATGTGTTGAACAGGTCACAAGGCGATTGGCCAGATGGAAGCCTTTGCTCCCGGTCTTGGGGTAAATACTATAGTTACTAGTGTTTATTTAATACCAAGTGTTTGCATTAACCTGCTCGGAGTACAAGATAGACCAAAGACAACGTGAAAGTCATCTTAGTATAATCTCTGTAATTGAGATTTCACTAGACATTACTGAAATTATTGTGATGCAGTAAAACCCTGCCATTTGAGTCACATCTGTGTGCTAAAAAGAAGTCAAACACAATCTCAAGAGCTGTGTAGCTGCTAGCATTTCCCCCATCATGAATTTATCTGATTTCCTTTTTTGACATTGTCTATCCCAGTGACAGATGGCAGATTCAGGAAAGAGGTACACACTCAAACAGGGGAGCCACCAGGATGCCCACATATTCCATGTTTTTATGGCTTTTTGCAAAGTATGCTGTACACTCTGCCTTTATTTAAGTGCGATAGAGCCTTGTGGGCCTCATGGTGGTACAGTAAACAGAAAGGCCACCCTTCAACTAGAGGATCCGAGTTCAAGCCCCTGATGTTGCTGTTTAATTGTTTATGAGCGAGACTCTGATGTACTACCACTTCAAGGCACACTCCTCGGTGGCTGACCCTGTGCTTTGACTTCCCCGTTGAGGGGACAGGTGAAAAGAGTGTTTCCCTACAGCAATCAATAAAGTATCAAATCAATAAGCAGGGCCTGAGGTCATGAATGCGACAAGGGCAACTGGCAATAAAGTTCCAACAAGAAGCCAGATTAATTCAGCCTACTTGGCTCGCCTGACATGACAGTAAATTAAGCCCATTATTGGTGTTATTACCTCTGAGAAGCTGCTGCTTGTGGTTGAGGCAGTCTCTCTCGATGGTGGCCAGCTCATGTTTGTGTTGCTGGATGATTTTCTTCAGTGCACTGTCCAGATCCTGCTGCTGCTTCTGAAGAAACTCCTGCTCCTGGGGGAAGAACAGCGAGGTGATAATTAAGAGAAAGAAAAAAATATTTCTGTGTTCTGGGAGTTCTCTAAAACACAGAGTTGAAGAAATGAGCAAGAAGTTGGCTGACTGTGAGGGCTTCCATGTGATTTGCATGGATACCACAACAAGCAAAACTCCATTTGTAAATGAATCGGAGAAAAGCTCTGTCAGAGTATCACTTCACTTCTATCCCCCACAGTCCCGATCCATGTTAACCTTTTTTATTAAGGCACTGCAGCTATTTCTAGAATGGACAGACAGGAAGCATTGCCGCCAGCAACGGGTATCATCGTCAAGACAGCAAGTGAGACAGTCCCTCTGTGGCCATTTATGAATGTGTATGCTTACTAGCCTGCAGGCCTGCCAAATTTACCTCAGGCTAAGCATGGGCCTGAGCTGATGAACCAGACAGAATGACAATAAATTAATGTTACACCATCCTGTCAAGTCACATTAATCTAATCCAGCCTCCTTGCCTCACCTGCCACAGTAGAGCACATTTTATGCAGCAGTCATTATATCAGTCAAAAACAAAAAGGCTTTTCCCCAATACATTTGAGTCTAGAATAATCTTTGCATTGTGACAAATGGATCTTGCTGACAGCACCAAATCCTTTATGAACTGACTTGCAGATTATATATTTAGCACTTTTTTTTTTTTTTTTGAAAAGGAGAGCATTAGATTCTCAGAGCTAGCCACGCACTTATGCAACTTTTTCAGTTTAAGTACTCAACTACTTATCGTTATGAAGTACCTGACCAATTTGCAGTACTGTTCTGATCCCTTCATGAACAACATCTCTTAAGCTGAAACATACAGCATTCCACTTTTGTCCTGAAAATAGTTTTAGCATTCATCTTGGTGTGAAAAAAAAGACAGAAAATCAGGTTGTTTTCATTTGTGGCAGTTTGACAGCAGTTTGATAGCAAACCTCAATTTCTGCTTAGATCCAGCCAACTGGCCCTCATTTGTGCAGATAAGCCTATGTATAGTCTCATGGGTAATGACGCATACAATAAGAGACAGAAGAAAGGCCAGGTTCCAAATATAAGGAGGAGTCAAAGCACACCGGGGTTTCACTTACATCCTGTATGGGGGCGTTGCAGAGGGCGCAGGAGGACAACTGAAAGGACTGAATCATAACGTGGGCCACACCCTGTGGATCACAGCACATTACCTTCCTACCTTCCTGCACGCCTGATGAACAGTGTAACCTATACATGCACATTCAGTGATGGGCACTGCAAACTCATGGAGGAGGAGGAGAACAGCAGCAATAAATGACAGCAGTTTTCAGGTTTGGAAAGGGGAAATATAAAATTTTGGAGTAAAATTGTAGGGTGAAAGTAAAAGAGGTTACTGTTAAAGGGATAGTTCATCCGTTCCCCCCTTGCTGTTATGTAGGACAGCATATGTAGGACACTGGTAGTGCTGCTTAAGAATGTTAGCTGGGGGGGAAGTCCACTTCAATGGCAGGAGGCTAACAGTTAGCATTTGGGGCATCCAGCCAGTATCCAGCACTCAGTAACAATGAGAGCAAGATAGCACTGTCCTACAGAACAGCTACAGGAGAAGTGAATCAAATTTTCAAAAATGAACTAACCATCCCTTTAAGCTGCACACTGTGATTAGGTTGTAAACAAGAATCAATCACTCAAAACATTTTAGTGGCTAAACTGATGCACAACAAAACAACAAAAGTGAAAAACAAACCAAAAAAAGAAACTTTGAGTTTTCAGTCCAATCCACAACAGAGCAAAGAGAAACAGGCCCTGTTTCCACCTAGGATTAACATGGGTCCTTGGTGATCCAATCACATGTGGACAGCGCTAAGTACAGGTGTGAACAGCACCCGATGTGTCCTCAGTAGGTCTGGACATCCGAAAGGTCAGGCCACATTCTGAGGTGGCCTGGGACACTTCTGTCTTTGACGTGTAAATAGACATGTGTCCCAGGACAGATGGAAGGATCGCCTAGTCCACCTGACTGTCATAAGCTCTCCCTGACATCGGCCAGATAGTCACTTATAGAAAAAATCTTCTACCTGATTCTGCCCAGCGCAGCTCAACTGTCAGCTGATCGGCCAAATACAAACTTAAGTGCAGGTTGGCTATAAAACAGCTGTTTAAAGATTAAAAACACTGTCTACCTGACGCTTGTTCCACCATCCTCCAAATTAAGTTTTTTTTATTTAACCTTGTCTGTAATTTCTGACACATATCAGAGTGCATTCAAACATTCAAGATCAACATCAGGTTCAGGTTGATTTATCCACCACAGTCGAGAGCCCAACCTTCTCAAACCCCCTGGAATAATTAAATAATCTGAGCCTGAAATGCCTTTAATAACTTACAGATATGAAATACATCATAAATAATTGACAGCGCATTTAAATAAGGCTGGAGTGAACAAGGATGACTCATTTTGTTAACTGCCTGCTGCTTGTTAAATGTCATTTTGTTTTGACTTGTATTTATTTTTTAATTTTTGCATGAAAAGAGGACCAGCAAAGTAAGAATTTCATAGTATGGTGTAGCCGTCTGTTTTACTACGCATATGAGACATAAAGCTCTCTCTCTCACACTCTCTCCACTCAAAAAAACAAACAAAAACAAAAACATATGTTTATCTGCATATTGAGCAGTCAAGTGCAAACTGATCTGATCAAAAGTGTGCAGCCGAGACACACGTGGAGATGCATTCAAACGCCAGGTGTAAATGGACGGATTTAGCGCTGTCTGCTTGTGATTGGATCACCACAGATGCGTTTTAATGCCAGATGGAAACAGAGCCACAGACAACCTGTGCCAACGTCAATAATCCACTGCAAACTAAGCCGAATCACCCTAATTACCTCGTCCGGCGGAGCTTGGTTAAAATCTTCCTTAATATGTTTCATGATAGCATTTGTCACATGCTTAGGAGACAGTCCCGAATCCTGTTTGCCCTTTTCCGTGGTAGCCGTAAGCAATACGTTGAAAAAAGTGGATATATCTGTTATTACATTAGTGCTACATGAGTACATAAATAAGTGTCGCGAAGCCTCATTTAGCTGTTGCACAGTTACAAGGTGCTTATGTAATCACCTATAAGACAGATCTGGGCAGAGAAGGATGTGTTTGTGTGTGTCTGTGTGTGTCTGTGTGTGCATATCTAAGTTTCAAAACCCCTGCTATAAATAGGAAGCTTGCATGACTATTTGCTATTCCGTCCTCTTAAGGGGCTAAGGACCTGAAAAGGAATTAAAGGTGGCACAATGACCTGGTGGCTAAAACGCAAATGCCTACCTCCTTCTTGCGGTTCTTGAGCATGTTCTGGTACTTGGACAGCTCCTTGTCCTGCTCGGCTTTGATGCGCTTGGCCTCGTCCCTGAGTCGATTGGTGTGCTCCTGCTCCAGCCTCTCGATGGTCTGCTTCTGCTGACGCTCCAGATTCTCCACCTCCTGGTCGTACTGACGCTTCTTACTCTGATGGATAGAGAGGATGCTTTGAGTCGCATTGCAGGTGGAATAACATCTTTGTAATGCATTGGTGTGAAAGAGTGTGCGATTTTGATTTGCTTACACTGGTGTTGTGAACTCAAATATGACAGAGCAGCAGCTTAAAAAGGTCATAAAATCTTAAATCAACTTAAATCAACCAGTGAAGATATACCAAAATTAGACTGATATGAGTTAGAATCCTTTAAAAAAATAGTAAGTTAAAGGACGGATAATTTTCTCCAGATTACTAAATTGTAAAACAAACTTCAGATTGGAAATTGTTCCCTGCTGACGGAGGTAAGACTGCATTACTTTCTTTTCCTGGAGATAGTGTTCCAGCAGGAATACAGCATTACAACCATCATACTACGACTACAAAGCAGCATAACTTTATTCTATTGTGGTTCCTTTTGGCTGGCAGACAGACAAGCTCATGAATACACTCAGCGACACATAAAGAGTATCCACAAAAGTGAAATAAACATATTATTCTTGACTGTATGTACACAGGGAGCCAAACAGTAAAAAAGACCACTTGACTTTCAGTTGGAAATAATTCAATCACAATTACAAAGGAAGCTACACCAGTCACATCAAACTGAATAGCTATTAGCAGTATGTGGCACCTTGAAAGAGGCTTGACAATCATGACCTTTATATGCGTTTTCAAAGAAACGTGAGGGAGGTAAAAGAGTTCCAAAGACGACGATTAGCAAGTCCTTGAACTACAGATGCACTGGTAGCAAAATGGTGACATTATTCAATATACTCCGAGGAAAACACTCAATTATATGCC
Organism: Myripristis murdjan; assembly: GCF_902150065.1. Classification (NCBI taxonomy): domain Eukaryota; kingdom Metazoa; phylum Chordata; class Actinopteri; order Holocentriformes; family Holocentridae; genus Myripristis; species Myripristis murdjan. Next base: position 35,723,003 of record NC_043980.1, read on the forward strand.
AAACATGGACAAGCAGCATCAACAAAGAGGAACAGAGTTTGTAAGATGACAAGGATAGACCGAAAATTAACAGCCTAGTTTCTAGTCACCATAAAAATATATACTCAATAACAATCACAGGGCTGAATCAACACCTCTCTGACACCATCTCAATAAAAACTACGCACGCTGAGCTCCACAAATCTGGTTGTTATGACAGAGCTGTCATTCAGAAACCGCTTGTATCCATGGCCAGCCCACGAAGATGTACGTAATGAGCACAAAATCTGGATCCCAAAGCAATGGAAGAAATTAATACAGCCTGATGAGTCATCTTTCACCCTTCTTTCTACATCTGGACAAGGTTACCAAGGTTTTAAGAAAGCAAAAACATGCCTTTATGTAACTAGCAAAGAATGATGGCTTTTTGCAGGACCAGGTGCCCCTCTATGGCACAGAGCTGCTCCCTCATGGTGTCCCCATATTCCAAGATGATAGCTGCCCCATACACACTGCTAAACAGACTCGAGTGTGACTTCCCTGAATGGCAGAATGAAGTAAAAAAACAAACAAACAAAAAAACAAAAAACAAAAGAGCCTTCAATGACCTCTCAAGTCACAAGCCCTAAACATTTTAGAGTATTTAGGGGAAGTTCTTGAGTATAAATCTCTAAGTAGACTGCCATCTTTTTTTATCCTACTGAAGTACTGAAGACTTGCTGTCCTGAGAAATGATCCAATATCCCACTGTAAACCAGTGAAGACCTATATGATAGCAATTCAGACGACTGAAGCTATCCTGAAGGCAAAGGATGTCTACATTTTATTAGGTGCTTGACATTCATTATTAATTCATATCCACACCATTATATTTTGTCTTCCCCTGTTTACTACTATCCACTGTCTGGTCCAACAGCTACCACATTCTTGCTGTTTTTTGTTCAAGAGACATTTTTTTCTCTGACTGTACTCACAGCCCTTCAGATTGTAAGTAATAAAAGAAATAGCACATGGACACATTTTGTGTTTTTGCAGTCTTCAGTTGAGGTCACTGGCCTATCCTGGAAGTTTCATTTGGATCTACGTGCATCAGTTGTAAAGTACGGTGACCTGAGAGTTGCATTGGTTTATGATGGCCAGAAATAAGCCATGAATACATGGCAATGTAAGAACAGCTGGGCTAGAGCTTATGAAAGCCGAAAGGTTAATGGCATGGATGATATGACATGCCAGCACTTCAGCTTGTATCAATTAGGGGAAATTGAGGGAAACTGGGCACAAACTGGGAATGATTGCACTGTGCTCATTCACAATTACAGAAATGTCACAGGGTGGGTCAAACTTAAGCAATGATACAATTTTGTCTGTTGCACTTAGACCCGAAAAAAAAAAATTCAGATCTAAAAGCAAGATTGCTGTCCGAGTGACTTTTGAGTTGCGTGACTCACCGTGGTTTCCTGTTCAAAGCGCCGGTAGATCTGTTCTTTTTGCTGCTGCAGCTTGTTACTGAGCTGCTGCTGGGCCCTCTGCTCCTCCTTCTGCAGGAGACGCAGCTCCCTAAGCTCCTGGCGCCTGGGGAGAAACACAATTTGAATGAGGTTTGGAGGGGTTGGGGAAAAAATAACAGGATAAATATGGACAAAGAGGAAGACGGCAATGAGATATTTAAAAAATGAATAATATGTTAATTATGTGTCTATTTTAGCAGCAAGCAGCTCACAGCAGGGAACAGGCATGATCTCTAATGGGGGTCTGATTTTGAAATGGTAATTTAAACCACCGAGCAAATTAAGTATATCATCATTAATTAACAGATTCAGCGTTGACAGTGCTTAATCCAACACAGTCAGGTCCTAAACATAGCTTGCAGGGGAACTCATTTTCTTGCATAATATTTGCATAAAACTGGCAATCAAGGTGCAAATAAATGAAGGCAAGTAAAACACCTCAAGAATCTCATCTCCTCGTTCTTTGTGTCATTGTCTGTGATGATCTTTGATGTAGTGACGCTGACTTCCACTCCGTCCACGATGAATTTACGGGTCTTTTTCAACGTCTTCTTCTGACGCTTGGTGTCCTGGTGAAGAAGAACAGAGGACTTCCATTTTTATCTATGGCTTTGCAAGCCTGTCATGGTGCCACAAAGTTAATTAAAGCATTTTACAAACTGAAATGTGACTTTTGTGAATATTTTTCATGATAACGAGTGCCTGTTACCTGTATGGAAACAGATCCTGGCTCTTTTGTTTTGGTCAAGAAGCTTGAGATAGAGAGGTTCAGGTCTATGCTGCTGTTATCTGCGGCAGAGCCACTTCCTGAGTCTGAATCTCTCTCTTTATCGTCCTTAGCCTTATCTGGAATAGTTTTTTCATCTTCAGAGGCAGTTTTATCCTTTTCTCTCTGCTCTTCTCTGTCCTCCTCTTTTTCTTTTGGGATAGGTTTGTCTTCCCCTGGTAGCGTCAAAGTCACCTTTAGATGTTTGTAAGGGTCCTCTTGTTCTCTCTCCTCGGCCACTTCGTTGGATTCTTCTGTGACATCCATCTTTTCTTCCTGAGGAGCTTCAGTGACCTCTGAACTCTGACTGGTGGCCTCTGGATTGGCTGGGACTTCAGCTGTGTCCACCTCCTTCTCGTCCTCAACGCCTATCTCCAACTGTTCCATTTCCTTGACAGGTGTTTCTGATTCAGTCTCTGGTTCTGGCGAGACAACATCTACTTCTGCTTCTGCTTCTGGAGGCACCTCTTCCTCCGATTTCTTTTCTATTTCTGAATCCTCAGCTGGAGTGCTTGGGGTCTCTTCTGTCTGCTCCACATTTGCAGGAGCAGCTGGCTCCTCTACAAAGCCAATGTCCACAACGTGGTTGGCCACAGGGAATTCAGCGGGTGTGGGTGTAGGCAGTACTGGCTCAGCCTTCTCAGGCACTGCCTCCAAGACGGAGGGAGACAGGGGGACCTTCTCATCATCAGAGCTGGCCACGCTGACATCAGATGGGGCACGTTTGTGGCCCTGGAGGAGAGAAATTGAAGACAGTTGGACAAAGTTAGGAATGTTGATTTGTCCCATGGCCGGAAACCGGCGGGGTACACTGATTGTTATCAGCCCAACAGGGTTCACAGCCTGATCGAAAAACAATCAGATTTCAATTGCTGGGCCAGGACTGCAGCCAAATGAATGTTGCAAATTGTAAGAACCATGGGCCAATTTGTGTCAGCAGAAATTTAGTAGTGGAACAATCTGTTAAGGACAACAACAGTGGGTGCATGTTTTAGCTCATTTACTATGATTTACATACCCTATATACTAAGCACTTGACACACCCTGTACTTTAAAACAGTAAAAGAAGAAAAGAATACCATGTTTTTTAGAATGCCTGACAGGTAGGAGGTAAGAAATCTCAGCCTCATATCATAAATAAATAAATAAAAATCTAATTAAAAATGCATGTCTTAAATACAAACAAGCAATAACAAATCTGCAAACAAAGGCAGTAACTGTGCTTTATAAGAGCTCGATCACTAACATTCTTGCTGTGGAAATCCCCTTGACAGACAAACAGACTGTGGTAGATCTGTGCTCACCAGCTGTGCCTCTGTCTCATCCTCCTCCTCTTCCTCCTTGTGCTCTTCAATCTCCTCGGTGACCTCAGCCTTCGCCTCAGCTATCAGCTCCCTCAGTGGCTTGTTGTCTTCCACACTGGCCACAAATGAATGCTGTGCACAAAGCCAATTCAGAAAATATACAACATAATTAGAAATCAGGATTTGATGGTACTCAGCACTAGGGCTGAAGTGATCTCTTGAAGAACTTGAATAATTTAATTACTAAAAATCCTCGATTCAAATTCTCTGCCTCGAAGCTTCATTTCATCTATAGAAAACTGTATAGTGGGCTGTGGAGTGTGCAGACGATTGTTACTGTGACACAAACGTGATTTATTTTGCATTGGGGGGGATGCAACTGAGCATCTCTTCTCTTGCTGTAGCTGTACTGTAATGACTGCCAGTCCCCTTCTTGACTGAGGTGTGAGGCCCATGAAAAATATCTTTCTGAAATATTCCCCCAATACTAACCATTTCTCCAGTGAAGTGAGACAAACATGTTGGACATGTTAAACTCTTGTTTAATAAGAGTAAATGGAGGCATTGTCACAGATGACACTCAAACCAACCAATGCAAGAGAACTGCATCTTACCCTCGTCAGCCAAGTCAGGACAGAAGAGCGATGACAATCATAACTGAGTCCGAGTCGGACCAGGGTAACAATTTCGAGACACCCAGGTCTAACTAAGATACTGTTGACTCTCCATTGTCATTCATTGTCATTAGAGGTTGCATCGAGTTACATTGTGACGTGTTCAAGCTCTATTCAGTAAAAATGAGTATTGGGCAAAGGTAAATTATATCACCACAAAGTGTTCAAATGTAATCTTGTAAAATTACATTTTTGGTGAGACACTTGAATAAATAAAGTTGTCTGAAGGAGAAATGTATTTAAATAGAAGTTACAGAGGGAGATATGACCTGTTTAACATCCTAACGCAAATTCTCATCAATAGCTTACAATACATGAATGTCATGTACTGCACGCATTTAACAGGTTTTGTTTGGACAGATAATGTTTTTGTATCATTCAAATATGTAACAAAAATGTTGATATGTCTAAAAGGAAAGTAATTATTCATTTTAAGAAACCACGGCCACCTATTTTTTTTCTTTTGCATATTTACTATCGCTCTTTAGTAAAACGCAAACGTATGTCTAACCCTAACAAAGTACATTCAGTAAACCTATGTTAACATGTTCAACACAAAAAACAAAAATAAAACAAAAAATAAACAACAGAGAGAGAGACAAAAGCTACATTTTACAAATAAGTTTTTGTCTATTAGAAAAAAATCCACTGTCCCCTCCCTGGACAACCTTACCTTCTTCTGCTTAGAAAGTTGCTGCACATATTCTATGGCTGGCCTGAGAATATGCAGCTTCTTCGATATTAAAACCTTCATTGGTGGTAGACCGCTGTTCTCTATTTTCAAGCCCATTGAATCTCTCTCTCAGTGGTACAATCCTTTTGCTGCAGCCTTGTGCAGTCAATACGTGTTAGCGCAAATACGTCCTCGCTTGCTTCCTGTCTGTCTCTAAGTAAGTGGCTCTGACTCGGCCTGCTCTGCTTACGTCGGCTAAAGTGCGAGGGGATGAGGTCAAGCTTGGCGGCACACACAGTACTGTACCTGACAGATGCGCCTGGCAGGTGAACAGATGTCAGCTTGAACTGAAAGGTAACGTGGCCACCTATGCTTAGAATAACAGGTGGTGCATGGGTGTGGGCTGGGCTGAGCTGGTCGCACTGTGGGTGGTGTTTCAGGAGAGGGCCAAGGCGTATCACTTGATGTAAGTGGCCATGTATGCAGCTAGGAGCACTGCCAGTGGGTGAGTGAGATAGGTGTGGTGGACATGAGGGAAAATGTTGTGTGAATGGTAAAGGTGGAGAGTGTGAACTACCTGTAGAAGCTGAGCCGTGCTCCATCTGTTGTCCACATTTTTATCCAGACACCTCCTGAGAAAATCGCTGAATTCTGGGGACCTGAAAGTCATAAGTGGAAATAGGCACATGCACATAAAGTAATTTATCTTCATGCCGTTTTGAAAACAAATGAAATGACAGTGGTTTTTAGTGTAGAAAACGTTTTGGTTCAAAGGGTAGAGTGTCATTACGCTAACACCCACATGATCGCAATGTGGCCCTGGTGTCATATGAACTGGCTGACGCAGTGCCAAAGTTCTTTGACACATAAGTACACAGCACTAAGGCATGGCAGCTCAAAACACTGCGATCCAACAGCACCAACTTCAAGGGCACAGATTAAGCAAGTTCTTTTCAGGCAAAGCAAACAACAGATGGGATTTTATGAATGCCCATCCTGCCACACATTCACTCCATCCTGACAGGACAATGGAGCTCCATGCCATTGACAGTAAAACTCACCAGCGCGATGGCTGCATAAGGGTGGGAGGGTCCGACTTGGCTATTTTCAGCAGGACTCTCATAGGGTTCATCTCATGATTGGGTGGTTCTATCTGCGCCAGCTCAATCAAGGTCACCCCAAGGGACCAGATATCGGCCTTGTAGTCGTATGGACGGTCTTTGGATGTCTCACACATCACCACTTCTGGAGCCATCCTGGAAAAGAAAGACATACCAATAAGAAAAAAAGGAAGGGATTGAAAGGGGATCCGAGGGCTATATTTCCCTTTGGGACTATAAAGTTTAAACTGACCTGAACTACTGAGGTCTTATTGTGCGAAAAGTGTATAAAGGCCTAACTGACGGCAATTAAGAGCTCTCTTTCTTGCACTTTTTTCATGATCGTACACCTTGGGTCTTTTAACAATTACTGTAACATTTCTTGTTTTATATTCCACTCACCAGTAAGGCGTTCCAATGAAAGAATCTCTTCTCTGTAGCGTTTTGGTGTTTTTGGCAGACACACCGAAGTCAGCTGAGAGACATGTGATACAAGGCAGACCAGAAATTATCAAGAGGAACAGCAATGTCATCTTTTTTCCACCAGCAGCCCCACAAACCAAACAGCCCCACAAAATCCAAAACTAAAAACCCTAACCTTAAGCATGAGAAATGCCAATGTCAGTGCTTGAAATGAACATTACCTTACATAACCCGACAAACCGTATGCCCTGATAACACCCCGTCTTGGATTCAGAGGGTGACATCACACTTTGGGTTTGTCATGTGTGACTAATCTCTCATGAGCATCCTGGCAGCCACTTCCACAGACACCTCTGTGTGTTATGTCACTGGACAAAATGCCTGTTGTGTATTATCACACTGAGCCTGTTCCATCCACCGGCAGTGACTCATCCCTCTCTAACTAGGCAACATCACTGCATCTGCTGCAGCTACATGTGTTGTTGTACATGCTGTGTGCCAGCAGGACCAAACAAGTGCTGCTGCTGTGCATGCGGTTAGCAGGTCTACTGAGGCCAGGCTGAAACATGGAGGCCGACAGCATGTGCTGTATAAAACACAGTGCATGTCTTCTGACATTGTTTCGCCAATCCATCTTTCTTGTGTATTTTCTCCTAAGGGTTAAGTATTAGAGGTCAAACAAAAATGGATGGCATCATAATATATTCTTGTTCCATGTTAAGGCATAAAATCACAAACCACATGTGGAAACTATGGAGACTATGGCCAGTGGGGCATGGTCCCATGCGGGACCATAAAGTCATTTATGATTTTTCCCCTCACATTTTTTTTCACCTTTCACAAAAAACACTCCACTGCTGTTGTGTTACCTTTTGTTTCATATTCTGCTGTTTGATGATTTAAGCAAAGGGCTATGAAATTGTGAACAATCTTTGCGAGAAAGAAGCTTTTGCATTTGCAGACTTCTTGGAAGTGTGTATCAGGGTTGAACGGTATGGTACAAAAAAATCATTTTGCAGTTAATTTTACAGATATTGCAATTGAGATATGATTCATAATTTTGAATGTATGGAGTTGTGTGTGCAGCAGGAAACAATGATTTATTAACTTAACTGTCTATTTTCTGAATGCCAAATGCCACAAGTCTAATTTAATATGTGATTGTTAATGTGTGTCTTGTAAACCTGTGTGGATGGGCCATGGACCTCATGCCAAAACCGAAACCAAAAAAAATCATTTGAATATTCACTGCATAGAGCTGGGTGATATGGACAAATAAATTTCCTGATATCTTTGACCAAGTACCTCAATACTGCCACTGTGAAAATACTGTAGGGATGACAACTCGTGCTTTCATAAGATGTTTGCACATAGGTATTTTTTGATAAACAGTCATTAGTAATGTGGATATGATGACCAAGCTACCTGCTTCACATAATAGAACAGCTACAACACTCTAATAAGTTTGGAAAATTACATTTGGGTAACTGTACTTCAGTCTTTAAAACCAGCAAAGGATTATGCTATATCACAATATTACAATGTCTATAGTCTTAGACAATATCTAGTCTTATATCAAGATATTGATATAATATTGATATATCGCCTACTATAGCAAGTTGTAACACCCTTGGTGTCAACTTGACCCTAGCCTCTCTGTCTGACTGTACTTCAGACTTTCTCTAACTAACATAAAGCAATCCCGTTTCTTCCGCCAATTTTCAGGACCAAACTATTTGAAAATATGCCTTTTAAAATTCTGCCTTTCCGTTTCTGGAATTTGAGACAATCAGCACCCGCATGCGATAAGGAATTTGTTTCTCCACTTATCTGTCAGTGGTATCTCTTGAGTATGACTGCATCTTCATGTGGGGCAGTCTCTCTAGCCACACTTTCCTAATAAAGATAAATTGTAGTCTAAACAAATGGCTCCAACTTGGCCTCGCTGGTCCTTACCCAGCTTGACATCACCATCCAGGGTGAGGAGGATGTTGCCGGCTTTCAAGTCTCTGTGAATGATCTTGTTGTCGTGGAGGTAGAGGAGGGCCTGCAGAGTCTGCCGACACACCACCCTGATCTGGGGCTCCGTGAGGGGTCTCTCCAGCTCTGTAGAAGGTGGGACGGGGGGCAGGAGTTGCAAAAACACATGCTTAGAATTATGATATAGTCTAATGCAACCTATTCATAGATGGTAATAAGGGCTGTGTGTGAGATCTGGTCTTACACATGAAAAATGCGATGTGTGGTTGGCCTTACAATGTTGGTCTTTGGTTCAGTATGTTGGCTGTTTTAGTGCTGCTTTCTGCAGTTTCCTCTTTCACTTTGTAAATTGTATGCAAAGTCGAAATGCTGACTCACCTAGCATGACAGCATCCACGGCCCCTCCTGCACAGAACTCAATGAGGATCTGCCAATGTGGGGAAAAAAGCAACTATCAACATTCACAGTTTAGCTCAGCTCAGAACACAGGTATTCAGTGAAGTAGGAAAAAAATCATCTAATGCATCTAATAAAAGAACATTGTTCAAGTGTTTTCTCAGTATTTTGAGATTATCAGTTAGGGCTGGGCAATATATTGGCATTACACTGATACTTTGTTATAAGACTAGATTCTGTGTGGGATTTTGGATATTGTAATATTGTACAGCATTAGTGTTGCCTTTTCCTGGCTTTAAAGGCCCCATTGAAGTAAAGGGATGCAATTTTCTGAACTTCTTAAAGTGACCTTGGTGTTCTGTTATTTTGTCTCAAGCTGCTTGGCCATCAAATCCACATAATTTCTGTTTATCAAAACATTGTTGTTTCATTGTTTATATGTTTTGCGAAAGCACCAGTAGTCATCTCTAGAATATCATCACAAAATTGATATTGTGGTATTTGGTCAAAATTATTATGATATTTGATTTTGCCCATATTGCCCTGTCCCACTAACAATGACCACTGCAACAAAATACCCAGTAAACACAGGTAACTGCAGTGTCTGTTCATTCATGCATTAATACTACTCTGGCTGAACCCACTGCCCTCTCAGTTTCATTGTGAAGGCTGTGCAATCCAATTCACTGTAACATGTGCTGTACACATGCAACACTTAAAGGGCTTCAGCATCACACACTCAACCCATCGTTTAGATGTCTCAGGCAATTTGAGAATGAACCTCCACCCAGGCTGAGTGAGTGAAGCCTACTGAGCCCTTAAAGGCATTTAGGAGTGTTCAATATGGCTGCTGACGTAAGAGGATTGGCCCAGTTGGGGCCAGGTTGTGGAAAGGGTTTCACACTACCGCTAGCTAGCTATATTGCCAGACCTTAGCCCTCATTCTCTAAATAGGATTAGAGTTTCTATGGACACAGCACCTTAGGCAGGGGTGAGGATGGTTACAGGAGTGGCTAAGATAAAGCATCTGGAGCACTGCGTCTGTGTTAAACTTAGCCTTGTAGCATGATGCTAGCTCATTTTGTCACAACTGAGGTTTCAGGAAGAGGCTAATACTAAACATGTGGCCATTCAACACGCCTCAAGGAGAGGAAGCGGAGCATAATGTCTGCAATATTGTCACCACTGAGAAATTACTGGTGGCTGAAATGCTGGTCAAATTTAAGGCGGTGCTTCAGTGATAGGAGCTGCCTGCATTTCAGATGACAGCTGACACAATCTTTTCATAAGTAAAAAGAGAAAGACTCATACTTCTGGCCAAGGTCCAAACACCATTTCACTATTCAATGGAGCTTTTCAAGATTGTTCCACTTACAACAACAAAGTCCTTCCAAGACGTACAATGCCTCAAGTCTCGGGACAGTCTCGCCTATTCAACACACAGACCTTTCTAGTTGTTGTTGTTTCTCTGTAGGCGTGCTGTTGTTTTAGTGCCTATGCTGTGGTACAATGGCCACCACAGTAGTGTTTAATACTGGCAGTGGGGAGAGAGGAACCACGGGGCAGGGCTGTGGCTTCCTCTCCCACTCGTTTATGCGACACACACAAATTCAGAGGCACACACACACACAAACGCATAAATACATTTGTGTAATGCGGAGAGGAAGGATGTGAGGTCGCATACGTCACTCACAAGTTCAAGGCCTGAATGGACTAAAATGTCAGCAATATTGTAACTGAAGAAATATGCAAACGGGACCCAAGAACTGCTTTTGTGGAAGTGAAACTCAGTTGTGGCGTAACACAGAAAAAGGGAAACAAAGTTCACCAGTGCAAGACAGAATTATTGCAGTCATATTCAGAAGAGGGCTAGCACATGCACACAATCCGGTCTGCTGTAATAATGTGAGAGAAAGTCTTTCATCTCCAGGAAGAGAAATACTGGATTCTATCTCTCCCATTTGCACACATAGGTGCCGTATAGGCCAAGATAAAAATCAGCAGACAGCCTTCATTGGGCTGTGGCCATTGTTCAGCGGACAATGGGGAGGAAAAGAGCCATGCATTCCTTGCACTGTGCGGGTAATTAAATACTCAGGTAATCATGTCAGTTTATAATGGCCTGACCTGTGCTATGCCTTTGTAGATGCTTGTGTATTGAATCACAGAAGTCAAAGTATTATAAATCTCATCGTGTTCCCTATCCTGGGTCAAAAGCCTCATCTCTTCTATGTTCTCCTTTGAAGTTTGTTTAGTTCTTAGGAACGAGGGTTGAGCATGTATGACAAAAGACTAGGGCGGCACAATTATCACCAAAAATCACCACAACTATTATTGCCAAATTGAATACCTTGATAGCATAAATGTGAATATAATTGTGATTGATGGAATTGCAATTAAATACCTAATTTGTGTTGGCAATCGCTGATACTGTATTACTTAAGAGTAAAGTGTGTGCTAGGCTAAAGCGCCCTCTTTAGTATCAGGTTAATTTGGTTCAACGTCCCTTTCAGAGTGCATACAGAGCGGTGCGGATGCTAACCACCGCAGTGTGTAATCTTGATTAAGATATGGTTGAAAAGTGCAGCCCTGCCGATGACCAACACAAAAACTATCAAACTTAACCTATACACATTTCTTTGATTTTTCAAAAAGAAAATCCAGTCTTTGATCATAGGTAGAAAGATGATATGTGCCACACTGAATGCTAATTTCATCACTCGGCATGTTTCGATATCCTACGCTATACCTCATAGGAGAGAGGAAACCCCGAATTACCAGTTAGACCAAGCTGTAGTTCAATCTAACTCAGCCACTGTGTGCTCCCCATGCACATTATTGGTTTATTCATGAAGCCTTTCTCTATGCAGTGGCGGTTTATGGGCCTGGGGTATAATCCTTATCTACTGGCACAGGTTTGCCCCTGAGCCAGGAACAGGAACTCTATCTCCAAAACTAATCAATGTCACAGGAGCGCAAGCACATCACCAATGCTGCACAGATGTGACTTGGCACCAACTGAGAGTGTGCATTACATGGATGCATACTATTTTTCAAAGATTAAACATTACTATACAAACATATTTTTGTTCTGAAATGAGTGCAGGCTACATAAGGCATTTGGTGCCGGGCTCATACCATAAAGTGGATGGATTATGAACTGGTATGATGATTAACAACTCTAAAAGCTGCTTGTTTCCGCTATTCATGTGAACTTTGGCCTGAAAATTTGATAAGAAAACTACCACAGGCCAGGAACTCGCATAATACTGTTGAAGCCTCCCAATTATAGTAAAATGATGCAGTTTGGATAGAAAGGCCTAGAGGAAACTACAAAGAAACCTAGAGGAAGCTACAAAGAGCCTGTGCTGCCCATTCATGTAACAACTGTAATGACAAAGCTACAGTGGAAAGCTATTTTCAAAAGAAGGCTATGTTAAATAGTGAAACACAAATTCAGTTGGGGTACTAATTTTACTTTTGGTACCACATTTCCTCCAGTTTTTTGTCCAAGCTACAGTTCCAGTATGGGACGCAATATGAAAAACATTGGATACTCGAGGATACTCTATACTTAAGACATAGGAAGACTAGTGCACTTTGTGTTTCAGATGGAAGCTCTGCCAAATTATACTGTGATTTGAATTTTACATTTTCTCTTGCTAGGGCAGTAATTTTTTTGTGGCGGTATCACAGGGCTGCTGAATGAATACAAATCAAACAGTGATGACATCCACACTCGTGACAGTTCCTGCCTCTACTTACCCAGAGTTTGCTCTCATAGTAAAAAGCATCAAGCAATTTCACAATGTTCTGGTGGTCGCAGGAGGCCAGGATGTCAATCTCCACCATGTAGTCCTCCAGCTCCTCCTCATTCTTTGTGTCAATGACTTTGGCCGCAGCAAGGACTCCTGTCTGTTTGTTCTGTGCCTGTAGGGTAGCACACATGCACACAAGGAAAGAGATGTGATCTTTAGCTATAGGGGTTGTCCAGTTGTTCAATTCACATGCTAAGTCTGTATTAAAGTCTGCATTCACAAACTGAATTTCTGGTACGGTTTATTAACGCATAGCCTTAGGCCTTAGCCTTGAGCATTCATCTGGGTCTTGTACCAATTCACATTCTGACAGTTAAAAAATGTCAAATTCTCATATCCATTAGTGGTCTCAGAGCAGCATTTTGAACGTCTCGGTCTTGTCTTGCATTCTGACCTAGTTTATCTTGGATAATTTGCTGTTTGGTCTCACGTTACTGCTCAAGACGAACACACATAATCTCAAAGACCAGAGTAAGACCAGTCTTGGTTTGTCTTGGAATTGAGGTTGTCTTGACTACAGACTTGCAACAAACACCTCGTGCAACTATCAAGATCTAAAACCAACAAATAAACACTCTTTGGTTTACTGGAGGTCTGGGAAAACCAGCAGAAAATGAGACATGTCTCATTAAAGTGGAAATTTCTCCTGTTTGTTTTGGCTGCTCTCAGGGCAGGATGTGCTCAATGAACTTGCCACTGCGATATAGGATGCAGCCACTTCCTTGTGACCTGGGTGTGTTCTGGGGTCAGCTGTGTCTGCCATTTAACAAAATAATAATATACCCCCATCATGTAATCCCCACTACTAATGCAGACAGCTTCTATTTCACTATGAATCAATGGGGAGAGTGTGGAGACTATCCAGGAGTGACTCATCAGCACAGTGGTGCATTACAATTGGTACGGTGGTGAATGGCCCAAAGCCCAGACGTATAAACATAACACTGCAATATACTATTCATAGATGTTCAGCAATTTGCCTCTGAAGAGCCTTTGCCAGGAGGGCAAACATTAACTCCTTCCAGGGAATAATGACAGTACACCAACTTGACTCTTTGTTGAACAATTGGTTTAGTTCAAGTGCGAGCCCTGCTAGCTGGTACGCTGGAGTGCAGGGAGAAAGGCAAGTTGTGACTAAATCACTGGGCATAAAAATAAGTCTTAAAATAAGACAAAATACCACTGGACTGAGTGCAACTAGAGCTCTCATAAGCGATAAAATTTACTGTCACTCATGCAAACGAAACTTGTGGCTCTGACTAAGCATTAGGGTCAACCAAAACAATGACACCATTAAAATAATTAAGAGGATTCCTCTGACCCTGGGTCAGCTTGCTGCAAGCAGTAATTAGAAGAGTGTGAAGGAAAAATGGCTTGGTTAGCCAAAGCTGTGTTTTGGGTTGCATGGAGGAGGTTCTGAAAAACAAGTGAGTGTCTGATAGGCCACCGGCACAATATAGACACATTTATGAGTGTATCTGTTAGATTTAACACATTTGCAGTTGAAGTCATCATTTTGGATTGATCTGTTTATTTCGCTGAGGAATTATTCACATTGAAGTGGTAGTGGAAATAAGTTTGCAGCCTAGGGGTGAAGACAGATGATATTCTGTTAGTGTGCATGGTGGGAGGTGAGGGGCTATTTGTCATCTTAGCAGTCTACCACATGCAGATAAAACTCAAAGAGACAGGCTGGCTGGTCTACCAAGCCCACATGTTGGGTTGCTGGTAACTGTGCAGTGGGACCTCAAAAGTCCATTCTGACACCTCTGTCACGGGGGTTGGGTGTTGTGGGTGGGTCAAAGCAGTGCCAGTGTGACACAGCTGTTGTAACAGGCTGCAAAAAACAAGTATTCCTGGGAACTGGCATGTTACAAAAGACTTTGCAGAGACAACACACAGCAACGTAGCGAGGCCAAGAGATGAGATTCTTTGTTGACAAAGGAAATTACTACAAAGAGCAGCTCTGAGGGGAGACACAACCTACCTTGTACACTTTTCCAAAGGCTCCATCTCCCAGTTCACCTATGATGTCCCATATTTCCTCAGGATTTTCATCTCTGTGGACGTGTTCATACTGCTTCTTCTTCTTTTCAGCTCCCAATTTAAATATTTTACGGAAATTAAAAAATGACATGCTGAGTACCGGGTCAGTCAATTGTTAAGTTCAAGGTGGAATTAATGTCTGAAAAGCCAAAAAAACAGTACTACTGAATTATAATGCATGAATTACTTTGAGTCCGTTGAGTAACACATGTCCCGTGGCATAGTTATAAATAATGTATCCGTTTGAACAAGAATGTAGCTTTCATAATAGTTAGGATCAAAGCTTAGCCTAGCTTATGACAATGAACTGGCCAGTTCAAAGAACACTCATTTCCCAAATCATGAGTCATTATTAATCCTTGGTTCGAGCATTTAGGCTAAAGATTTGACTCGTCCTGACATCTAAAATCCACCCAAACAAGTTTCTTTTAATGCAAACTACTAAAGGGAAGACCGTCGTTGTTCCAACTCTTAGCGACCCACTGGCCCGACAACCCTGTGGGGCTCTTCTCTCAACCACAAAAAAGATGAAAAAGATCAATAAGGGATTCTTCCAAAGAGTTGTATTCCACCGGATAAAGCATTGGACCCCTCGAGGCTAAATACGGGCATAGTTGGTCCGTAAAACAACAGTCCTTAAAAACGGTAAAAACAGTTCCCTTTCCTTTTGCTGAGGGACGGCTCAGTAATCTAGCGGATTTGGTGTCGACGCGCGTCCACGACAAGTGCGCGCAACTGCCTTTCTGTACTGTTCACGTTCCTCGTGTTGGAGAGTCGGCGGGGCAATTTCAGTGCACTGCTGCCCCCCTCTGTACCGGAGACCAAACAGGGACCACTGGTGTTTACTGAGCTTACAATATCACCAGAAAAGTCGCAATGTAGTTTCGAAGAATCGACTTTGTACAGTGTCTTCTAGAGTATACTATATGTTGTTTATTTGTGTCCACTGAGCACTTCCGGCTCAAATGAGCAGTGTACTAAGGTTTCTTTGTGTTGCTTAAACTACATTTCCCACAGTTCCTCGAAACACGTGAACGCGCTTACGCCAGATGGTGAAATACACGCTTTCCAAACAGCAACAGTAACAATTTTGACAATATTATACAATTCAGAGCTTTGCAGTCGGATGTAAGTCCACATTATCATCCATTTCTCCATTTTCTGCCACTTACATGCGCACATAGTTATCATAAGAGTTGGTGTGGCGTCACTTGAGCAGTAGTTTGTTTCTGTCTTCAAAACACGAGTCAGTAACGTTAGCTAACATGTTGTGCTGTTGCTGAAGCCGGGCGCGACAGACGAGGGGAATTGAATCGTTTCTGCATTCATGATGAAATGCAGACTTCAGCTACAGTGGGGCCAGGGGAAGAACCCCCTTCCATGTTGTGGGGACTGGACCCAGTGTTTTCTGCCTTCGCCAGGCTTTACATCAAAGACATCCTGCATATGACAGAGTCCATTCAGGTGCCAGGTAATGTCTCTCAATTTCAAAAGCTCACAATTCAAAGCACTTAGTAGGCTTTTGCCAATTTGCGTTGGATTACTAGCCAATAACACTGTTCAACATTAAACTATGATCCCTATGGGAGCTTGAGTGTGCTATATACTCAGCACTGACATACAAGGTACAAAACAAGGCATTTTTGCAACCCTCATTGTTCGGTCCTATGCTATCATTGTAATACTAACTGTACTTACTGTAATTTAAAACAAGATTACTGTGCTTCTCTTAGTTTTTGGTATGTATTCATGTTTGCTGCCAAGAAGTAAATTCAGTCATGACACTGTCTGCATTAGTACTTAGTGACTATTTGGACCATAGAGGTACTTGTGCACCTAATCTTCAAATCAAAGAGAATGAATGGTTTTAGTTGGTTTTTACACAAAATTCTCATTCTGGGGATCAAGGACATGCATTTGTGATAATGCAGAAGTGAATTTGTAAGTTGGCTTGTGTGTTGTAGCAGTGGAGGGCAGTTCTGGGTTATTGTGGGTGGTCATCATGAGGTATTACTATGTTTTCAGCAACAGAAGCATTTTGACAACAGCACACCTTACGCACCCGCACTCTGTCCAGCACTCGTCTTCCATCTTATAATGGCAGAAGTGGGATGGGCCGGCAGCAGGTTTTGTGTGCGGTTGGCGCTCTTTGATAATGGATTTTCCTGACCCATCTTGGTTTTGCCCGTAAACTTTCTCTTTGAAAGTGTATGTGTAGACATGTGGTCTTCAGTGGAGTGGCCTGTGGTGGTCATGCTAATGCCTTCCAGTGTCCTCATGGTCAATATTGTTCAGTGTCTGGGGAAGGGAAGAGTTTGGTTCATTGAGTCTCTGTAGGATCAATCTTATTTAGTTTGCATTTATGGGATCCTTTAATGGAATCATCCAGAGATAGTTACAGCAGAGTTAACAAAGTTAACAAAACAAGACCAGGACAAGAAAAAAAGAATATGTAAAATGACAACAACACACTACACACAATAAAATTCAGGCAAGATACAGATCAGCATAAGACAACAAAACCTAGAGGTTATTACATGACAATGTAACAGTCTGAACATCATGCAAATCATGCAAATATCCCAGATTAGATGCACTCTTCCTTTTGGAAAAAATACTCTCAATTATGTAAAAGCAAGTCCATTGCCAAGTGTGTTTTAACAAGAGATTTAATTATTAGAAGGAACTGATCCGTCTAGCCTAATATTAACGGGCAAGTCATTCCAAATCCTGAGGGGCCTGTTAGTTAAACCCTGAAGGCCATTGCTCATGAGTCTAGACTGCAGAACAGTCAAGAAGGCCACTTTTGAGGACCTCAGGCTGCATGGCGGCTCACGAGGTGTCTTCTTGTTCAGTCTGTAGGACAAAAGTATGTTGGGGCAAAATAATCCACCATAGCATTAAAGTTGCCTCTCCAGTCTTTGACTTTGTAAAGCTTGGAAATACAGTCATATTTAGGTCATGCTGATAATTCTGCAAAGAACCTAGGTATACAGAGAGTTCAAATAGTGTTTGGTCACTGAAAGTGTATTTATTTATATAGTTGTTTGAATATTAAGTCCATATTCTTGTATCTTTCAGTATCAAATCATACTATGTCCATAAAGATAGTGAAAATGTAAAGTTCACATAGTCAGCTTCAAAATGATATGTTTTCCATCTTTATCCAAAAGTACACATAGCATGGAGCTCATAATGTTGCGCCTCCATATTGAGCTACATTACATTTTAGTTTATCCATATGAGAACTGAGATCCCTCAGACCCAAATCCATACCAGAATAATTCACATATCAGAATAATTCAGATTGAAGTCTACTGCTTAATTCCCATATGTATACAATGACATGAATTGTAACAAGGGTTGATAACAAGGGTTTCCTGGTGTTTATGGATTGGAACTTGTATTAATTTTATGTTGACAGTTTTTGACAGCATATTGAAAATAAGTACTGCTCAGTTTAATAAAGCCTCAGGTTTATTTGCCTTCCTTTCAACTATATATTTTACCCTGAAATGTGTGGGCATATCTGATATATAATCTGATATGGATAAAATTACCCTTTTAATTACAGTGGACTGTGTATTTCAGCTGTAATGTCCAGGGAAATTAGCATAGACTTTGCATAGGAAGTAGCTAAAAAAGAAGAAAAAAGGGCTAAATCCGCTCCCTCTGAGGCTTGTTTTGGTGGCTGGCTTGTCTGAATGTGCTGCAGCCGACACGCTAAGTTTGGCTTCACTCTTGTCTTAACACCCTGGGAAATTCTATCATTAATCAGTGCAAGATAAATCAGCTTACACAGAGCACATGGTGTTGCTATGGTTACAGTCTGAAAGCGATTGATTATCCCTCTTCAGAACTCCAGAACTTGAAAATATGCAGTAAATATCATGTAATTACAGTGCTACATCGGTCTTGTATTTAAAAACCTTCATTAACCCTGTCCTTATCTAGCTAGCTATGGACTGTGGAAGTGTTTTCTATGGCAATCAATTTGTTTTGGAAATGATCCAGAGCTTAAAACCTTACTGAGCGGTGCACTTTGTCATGATCAAGCAAGGTAATACGGAGCTGGTACCAAATGATTTTACTGCCAGTCAAATTCATAATTCAGATTTTCAGGCACAAATAAAGTGCTGTGATTCAACTCAGGCTAAGCAGTTGGGCGGTTAATTTATTTTCAATAATAAATATTGAAAAAATAATTGGCACTGTGTTTGGACTCATTGATTAGTAGGGCAAGGAGCCAGAGGAGGGCTGAACCTCTTTTAGAGTACTCATGCCTGGTAATGATGATAGTGATGATGATTGATGCTTGGAGGAAGTCTAGCCTTAATGTACATATGCTAATTGTTTTGTTTTTTTCCCCCCCACCTTCTCACTGCATCACAGGCATTTACTTCTACAACTCGCATCCGATCTACAAAGTTGATGTGCTTGGAACGGTGGTCTACAGGAGGGAGAGAGAGGACTTCTTCTGTTATGGAGGTAATGTAACTAAGCACCCATAATCTGTGGAGCAAGCTGAGTACCATGTCTGCATGTTGCCCGATGCATTTTGGAGACACCAGTCATCATGTGAAATATTTGTGATGTTATGATAAATGGTTCAAATTTTATTTTCTGTTTTTTTTTTTTTTTTTTTTTGTGAAACACTGAGGTACTTATGAAAATGTCACAGCTGTGATTGCATTGGGGGCTGAATGAGCACATTTGTTACAAACAAGAGCACAACATAACATTCATTAAGTAAAATGCCATATTGATTTAGACAGATGTTATGCACTTTCTCTTTCTCTAACTGAAAGCTTTTTTTTGGCGAGTAAAATTAGGATACAGTATGGCAGCATCAGCGGAACAGTGACACCACTGTAAGCTACAGATGTCTTTGACAGAAGCCTCCAGTTTTTATTTATAATTCACACAGTCATGCTTTTCTGTTGTATAAATGTCTAATGATCATATGATCTCTTGCTGTATTTTAGGCTTTGACTTCCCTATCTTCTCACAGGCAAAAACCGAGCCTTTGTTCCCTAATGTTGAGTATCTTTCCTTCTCTTCACAGTGGATGATGGCACTGGTGTTATAAATTGCCTGTGCTGGAAAAATGAGTTGTGGAAAGACCAGGGAGATTCTGGCAAATGTGAGTAATTAATAGACGTGGGTGTGATGAATGAAGGAATTGTGCTTCTAGCAAGTCTGTGCATTATCCTCTATATCAGATGATCTGCATGGGAGTTAGGGGGATGTTTAAAAATCTTTGCTGGCATTATTGATTGTTTTTTTTTTTTTCCAAAATATATGTTTACTGATGCATGAAGTAATTGCTAAAAATCTGTTTTGTAGGATGTGAAAATGTAAGGAGGGAAATTACACATTTTTTGGCGTTTATTCTTAAATGGTTGTCAAAAAAAGTTAAATGGATCAAATAAATTTAATGACTGTTCAATTGTGATTCTATTATGTTTAAACACTTCTTAAAACACTTACAGGCAGCTGTTTTATGTGTTTAATCACAATTGCATTTACCTTTGTTTCCTTGTAAACTCTTAATTCATGTCTAGTGTTTTTATCATTTGTCATTTTGGCTTTTATTGATTTTTCTCCCCCTTCCGTACAGCACTTTGTTACTCTATTTTTGTACTGCTATTTATTACTCCATTAGTAATAACCCCTGTTTTGTCACGGGACATTGCCAGCGGGAGGAAAGCACACTGATGGGGCTCAGGGAGGCTTCAACCTAGTCACTGAGCTGAAGAAGCTGCGACAGGCCCAGCAGAGCAGCTGCCGCCTGGAAATAGGAGAGCTGCTGCGAGTCAGAGGACCAGTGAAGACCTCCAGGCAACAGAGAGAGATCATGGCTTCTACCTACTGTGAGTGGAGAGGACTGTTATTAAAGCAGGAAAGTACCGCTTTAGTCTGCAGGTCACCGTGGCTGAAAAAAACCCAGACTTCATGTCATCCTCTTTCACTGCTCAGCAACCAACTAGACGTTCCTTATCCGCGCACAGCAGTCTCATCGTATAATGCCCTACATGTACTTGCTTTTTGCGCACACACACACACCACATTCTTTATATCAAAGCACATGTCACTTTTATCCTCTGCCCATTAATCATGTGTGTATCTCCACCCATGTGTGCTCCTAGATAAAGTGAACGACCCAGTGATGGCGGTGCAGATAGCCTGGATGATGGAGGTTCCACAGCTCTACAGGCAGTGCTATGACAAACCTCTCCAGCTGCAGCCTGCCGCCACAGGGTACAGCCGCCCATCCCTCAACATGCCGTCACAGTGGATTACAATGCTGTGAGAGCCCGTGGCGAGACAGTCCCCGTTTCATCAGGGGAGAAAAACCCCCTGAAAAAACATTCAGACGTTGTGACCCTAAAACTCGTCTTTGAAATAAATAAAAATAGGATTTTGTGGCAGCCTCTGTTCCGCCAGTGGCCCTGCCTACCTAGTTAGGGCTAGTAGAAAGAAAACTGTTGGTCACTTTTCTTTTCTCGAAAGAAATGAGTGATTAATCGTTCTTGCTGGTGATTGTAAGAAATGCATAATAGTAGAAGTTCCAGTGTTGGATATAGGAATTAGAACTGTTTTAAGTGCAAGTACAGTAACTCATGACGAATTTGTCTTGGCAACCAGTGTGAAAAATAAATAATTTTTCCTTGCCCTATGCCATTCCACAAAGTTTCATGCAAATATGTTCATAATTTTTAGAGTTATTCTGCAAACAAACAACCAGACAGACAAACAGACAGGCTAATGAAATTGGGTTATAGCCAAATAAGCCAAATAAGCACTGAAATTAAATCAAATTATGCATAATTTATATAGTCAGAAAAAGTAAACATAACGGACACATTTTCCCACTAGTAATAATCAGTTGTAATGATTTAGCGTGA
This sequence comes from Myripristis murdjan, assembly GCF_902150065.1. Classification (NCBI taxonomy): domain Eukaryota; kingdom Metazoa; phylum Chordata; class Actinopteri; order Holocentriformes; family Holocentridae; genus Myripristis; species Myripristis murdjan. The sequence continues at coordinate 35,744,578 of NC_043980.1, forward strand.
CACAATACCAAATATTCTGTCATTTATTTAAAAAAATATTTGCACACTCGATTTTTGTTTTGTTTTGTTTTGTTTTTTTAGCGCCTCTGCCATCAGCTCCCTCAGCCAGGCGACACAAATTGTGAGGAACTTCCTCAAGCAGAAATCGGTGAGCAAGTTCAGACCCTACGATGTTCAGGGCCTTCTGGAGCCGCTGGTCTCAGGCCAAACTGATGGGGCATCAACAGACAAGGTAGACCAGAACAATATGGTGGTGTTTTCCTTTTGAAGGTCTGTGTTAGGGCAGTGAACCGACTTCAGGTTCAAACAACTGTTGCTGATAGCGGCGATGTAGACAACATGATGTCACATTGAGACATTTTTAGTGCAGCTACAAGGGAGAAAAGTTGAATCTGTCTGAAAGAATAAATGCTGTGTTTTTGAGTCTGTGACAAAATAACTCCTGGAATGTGTTGAGAGAATTGTAGCAGTTTTTTAGGTATAAGACATCCCGACAGACAGGCAGCAGTGTGCCAATTTAACAGTCTTTATTCCTGTTTTTGGAGTAATCCAGAAAAGTAAATCAAGCACTACAAGTGGACATATTGTAAATCATTTAGACTGTCTAATCAGTCTCAGTGTCTCTGTCTGCCTCTTGACCAGATCAAGAACCCTACCCTCGCTTGCTTAACGCATATATTAACTGTGTTTTAGAAAATTTTCGTCCTTGATGCAGGTGTCTCTTTAACCACCACCTCACTTCACTGGTTTTTTGTTTTGTGTCCTCCCTCCCTGTTGCTGTTTTCAGGAGCCTGTGGCGGGTCCGTCCTCAGGCCAGCGGGTACGGCAGCTTCTGAAGGAGGTCCTGCAAATTTTACAGGACGAGGGTGTTGTGTTCCGTAAGGTTAAGTCCCAGGATGAACTCTATCATGTAAGAAAAGACAGGAGATGGATCCATATCTTGGAGAAAATTCCTCCCATTTCGCTGGGTTATTATTTTGCTTGAGGATTGTCTGTTTGATGCTGCCGTTGCTCATTAGGTGACTGAACAGGACAAAGATCTACTCATCGCTGTCAAAGACGTCATCAGGGAGGACTCAAGGAGAGAGAAATGTAAGACCACTGCCTTCTTGCTCTAAATAAGGCATCAAAATACTGGTCAGCACTAATCTAGAGTTAGCTGTGGCAGAATGATGTTCTCTTTTGGAGCTTATTTTGTGGAGTATGGCAACAACCCTTTTTTTCAAATCATATCTTTAAAATGTGATTACAGTTAAACTACCAAGTGAAAAAAGTGAAAAAAGCCCCAAATAAAAAAATTATCCCCCCAGAATATTAGAAAATAAATAATTATGATGCCAATAATGGTAATAATAATGATAATAATAATAATAATGGTAATAATAATAATCGTAATAGTGTTCTTCTTCTTATTATGATGATGACTGCACAATTGGCCAGAAGTATATAATAAGTATATTCATAGCATTAAGAAAAATACCATGAAAGTACCATAAAAATACCACAAAATTACCAAAAAAATTGTAAACAAAGAACAAACAAGAAGTACCTACAAAAATTGAAATAAAAAATAATAATATGTAAAATAATATAAAAAGAAAAAAGTGAATTTTGTTTAAATGGTGAAATAGACCTTTGAGAATAAAAGGCTTCCCATGGGGTCCTGGACTTCAAAGACATAAGAAAGCCTTCATTTGTAATTCCGGTGTTATTCATTTATTTATCATTTGCACTGTATTTGTAAGTCTCCCTCCATTTGCACTGTGGCACACCTGCCTGCTGACAGCTGCTTCCTCTTGTGCCCGTAGATGCAGAGAAGGGTTGCCACATCCTGCACATCCTGTCTGCAGTGAGACAGCGCTACAGTCCAAACGTGAGCAAAGTGGCCCTGGAGCTGGTCCTCAAATCGCTGGAGTGCAACAGTGACATTGTCAGCACCAGCAGCAACCATTACACTATGTTTTAACATGGACAAAGCAGTGCGGGACAGTCCACAAGGGTCAGGACACCCGCATTACTGTATATAGACTGTGACATATTGTTTATTTGTCAAAAAATGTGTGTGAATAAATCTTGCTGTTTGTATTGACATGGGGAATCTACTCATTATGACATGGTGGGTCACACGCAAACTGTAAAGGGTAAGAGCAGTGATCCCTCTCAGGTGTGTGTGTATGTGAAAGATAAAAATATAGTGTCAGTCATCAATCATTGCTCACTCATTGTAATCAGTTTTTTTTTTTTTTCTTTACATCTTTAAAGCAGGTGGATTATAATCATCTCAGCTGCCATCTATTTTTTGAGACAAAAATTACAAAGTTAACACATAATTATTGTCACGTATTGTCAAATTAACATATAATATTGAATAAGAAAAGAACAATTAATTGAAAAAAGGCACAGATTCAATGGTGATTCAATGAATGGAATCCATACACAGACAGAGAAAGGAAGCAAGACAAAACAAAAAGTAATGACTACAAGAACAGCTCACAATGAAAGTTTTGAGAAGCAGTTTACACTATTGACCCAATTTCTGATTTTTTTTTTTTTTTTGGATTCAAGGACATGTTCCATGCCTCTTGGCACAGAGGAAGTTCTGTTTGCCTTTTTGGGGGGGAGGAAAATGGGAAGCCCTTAATGGACACCTTTACAGTCTTGCATATGTTGCTGTGTGCACAGGGGGGCAGTGTTTGGTCGTTAATTGGCCACAGCGCATAGCGCAGGCCGGCGCTGATTGGTCGCCTGTGAAACATCTGTATCCATAGTTTCAGGTCAACCATGTCTCCAGCCAGAGAGCTCCTCATGACTCAGAGCCTGGAGCACTGACAAACTGATAATAAGCCTCATTATCACACTGCTCTCCATAAAGCAGCGGGCGGGGAGCTCTGAAACACTGTGACTGATAACTTGCACTTTGTGTGGACGTGTGCCTGATGTCTCTATCAGTCATTATCCTATACATTATCTGCCAGAGCGTTTGAGCAAAGAGGAAAAGTTACACTGCTGGCCCCTATGTGAAGATGAGTGAAGTCAGTTTACTAGCTGCTGAATACTGCCTACCGTGTTTATCGGATGCTTTAAAAACACAGCGTGATATTTTGGCCGTTAAACCCACACATCTTTTTAGTGTTATTTATTTAGAGGGCAGACAAAAAAAAATGCTGTTATTTTTTCCCCCGTGAGAGCTTTATTCCAAGTAGCCCAGAGGACGTGCGTCAAGCCCATCCCACTCCATTCCCTAAATTCACTGCGCCTTGCTTTATCGCAGGAGGCAGTTTGGTGGTGGATTTACCGGCTCTCTTGCCTTCAGCCAGGCTTTTTCCAACCCATAGGTATGCGGATGCCACCTTCCTAGGCGCCGCGGCCGACACAAAGGAACTCGCTCCACTTTTTTTTTCAGCCCCCCTCCTCCAATTTGAGGTGACCGCTTTCATCAGCACGCCGTCCGCAGCTGGCCAGGCTGTATTCCGTAAAGGCAGCGTGAAGATCGCCGTCTTCACTGTGGCTGGCTGGATCTGAGCGAGAGCGACCAGGACACGTTCAAATGGACTATTGATAAGTTTCCCCATCAGATTGGTGGTCATTGCGTCAACGGGGGGGAGGTCGGCTCCGCCAAATTGGCTGCAACGACCCCGATCTCTCACCGGACCATTAAGATGCTAAATGACACCACGTCCGATGAATGTTATCATTTGTTCTTTCCGTGATACGAGATAGCCTGCGTTGAGCTGCGGTAGACCGCTGCCCGTCGCTTTTATGCATAGCCTTTGCAGGATCAAGATGCAGTTTCGGACAGTGGTGGACGTGAAAGTCGTAGACGTGGAGAAGAGGCGCAATCCATCAAAACATTACGTGAGTTGCCTGTCTCATCCTCATCCGTGTCACCTAACACAGACAGCCACCTTGTCCCATCCAGATCTGTCAGCGGCGGCTCGATGTGGCCTGTTCTCAGTCACAATGTGATGTTTGGTGTAAATGTAGCCTAGCTGCCCCTCTCCACTGTATCACCAGGGTTTATTTGAAGCCCAGGGCTAAAGCAGGCTCAGTATTATGGGGGAGGAACGAGACTATTGTTCAGCGAAGGTAACAGCCCGGTCTGAGCCATGCTGTTATTAAGTATGCCACAGTATTGCTATAGACCCGGGCTTATCTGTCATAACACTGAACCCAGTGTTAGTCTTTAGCCTGCCATGGGCTCAAGAGGGACTAATGCAGTTTCATCTCCCAGGGGATCTAATACATGTCTAGACCAAAACAGCCTATGTCTTTAAACCAGTATCCCAAGAGCTGACAACCTATCAGTTTGTCCCATTTTCAAGATAACACTAATCATATTTTAATCCAGTGTTTTTGCTGGTGTATGTGGCCACAGAGCTATTACATTTGCATGTGGTTTGTTAGGAGAAACAAGACTTGTATGATTTCAAAAATACCTTGTGAGGTTATTTTCCAATCTTATGTGTCATATGTGAGATTTGTAAATAAGGTGGAATGAGAAAACTTCAGTCAAACACTACCCAGCTGTACAGTGTTTCTTCATAGATCATTGAATTTATTAAGAAGCTGTATGCCAAACCACTCAGACATTTCAGAGGCTCGAATTCCCATCCTGTTACAGCAACTTAAGGTAAATGGTGGGTTTACTGTATCCATTTTTATCTTAACCTGCTCCACTATTGAATTTGTCACACCCCCTTTCATGTGTCCAGCTCCAGCTGTTCAACCTTTAGGACAGTTATGAAATGCACAAGGATTCATTTACCAAACACTGCGTACAGTATGTATGAGAAAAAAAAAAAAAAAAAAAAAAAAAATCTGAGAATCATCTTTCAGTCCAAATAAAATAAAGAGGAACCAGTTCAAATTGTGGATCACTTGCTTTGGAGCAAAACTCATATGACAAACATGCTTCAGAGGAATTTGTCTTCCTGAACTTTGCCTTCAGCAGCCATGTTAATCAATACCTCATTTGTTTTTTTAAGTGAGGGTCGGTGTTGGGTGCGAGACTGCATGGCCCCTGTTGGGATCCCACTTCAGGCTTGCAAACTAGTCGTAAATGACCCGCATGAAAAGAAAGTGATTTTGCTTATATGCAGTTAGAGTCCCACAGGCCCTTGGATCTATATGTGATCAAAGTTAATACATATATTCTCAAGGCAAAGAGGAACACACCAGGCTCTTGCCATACATGCTTTTAACTGGAAACTAATCAAAATCTAACATTTGCCACTGTTTTAGCTCTATCATTTGGGCACTGTTTTTAAAAGAAAACTGTTGTCCATGCAGTAGAAATAACTGGCATGTCTGCATTTCAGTTGAAATTAGTTAATGCATTTGGCAGATTTCCTTATGCAGAACAACAGGCATCAACATGTAAGAGCAAGATTGTTGCATGATTTCCTCCCAAGTACTTCACTGTAGCTACATTTCTGGGCGGCCTCGGTGACGCTCAACCTTCAACCCTGGGGTTATTGAGGGAATAGTTTATTAGATACAGGACCACTGCAACAAAAATGCCAACTCAAAATTTCACCTAACTTTAACTAGACGCACAAATGTATCACCATGTGTGATTTTCTGAGCAGAAGAGGAAGAGTGATGCTTCACCTGTCCCATTAAATGCCTGCATTTTACATATTTTGTCTATTCCAGCCTATTAGAATGTGGGAGAAGGCCCCCATCCCAACTCTAACATAATCCTTAGCATATGACAGGGGCGTGATACTGTGTATTCATTCAAAAAAGTATATTCATCTATTTTTGTGCTTGTCCCATGTTTCAGAAGTGCTCAAGGTAACACTGGAGGTAGTCACTTCTCAGCTTGAGAGTGTCATTCAAGACAAGCTCCCTTTTGAAAACACTGGCACATAGCCTTGCTAGATGATTTTTGGAGATGCAGAATGATGATTTTCAACTGATTGTGTATCTTTTCTGTTTAATAGAATGTAAGGTTTATGCTGGGCATGGTGTAATGGGAGCTTCCCAAACCATACCAAAACCCTAGATAGCTAACATTGCAGAGCACATATACACCTTCTGTCATGCATGGCATAGCAGTATGTAACAGGAGCTTTCCAGACCAGAGCCGAGCTGAGCCGTGCTGTGTTTTGGGGGCTGCTCTGTCTCACCGGGCCAGTCTGTGGCCTAGTTTCCCTGGCTACCCCGTCTCCAGAGACAAGGCTAGTCACTGTGAGAAGAAAAGAGAGAGAGAGGGAGAGAGGAAGAGAGGAAGAGAGTGGGAGAGGGATGGGGGGGGAGAGAACGAGACAATCTGTGACGCCCATTGAATCTCATTTGCGCTCTTTGTGAAACCGTCTGGAAACGCTTACCCTGCAAGAGGGCGAACGAGACCCGAGGCTTGCGTCAAAAAAAGCGGACGTGGTCGTCGGGCTGCGGGACAAAGCTGGACCACGGAGTCGCAAAAAAAAAAAAACGCACTTTCTCTTGCTTGGACACTGCCTCCTTCTTGTGAATGGGGCATAAAAGACAAAAGCAAGGTTGGATATCGCCGTGTTTACTTTAAGCTCCTGTCGCCCAGCAAGTCCCAATCCCATAACATTTCATTTCCTAGAGACCCCGGTGCCTTGCTACAGCCCAGACTGCAAGCGGGTGTTGTTATTTAGCACCATAAAACAAGTCTTCAGAGAGCTGTTCCCCACTCAAATATTTATTGGCCTATCAAACACAGAGTGATATCTCAGTGAAAAGGGTCCCTGTTTTCTGATGCTCAGCCCTAACTGGGAGACGCAGGTTGGAGAGAGGTTTATGGGGCTTGCTTTTTGGATTGGCAATTGTTTGGGAGAGTTTGATGACTAGTTGGAAGGAGCACAGTGCTCAAGGGCTCAGTGTGGATGTGTGTGTGTGTGTGTGGTGAGTCAGGGGGTGCTGACATCTGTCAGTAAAGTCAGTCTGCTTGCTGCTCAATTCACACAGCTCTAACTCTTGTCAGTGATTCTGACAGGAGGCTATGATTGTGTGTGTGTGTGTGTGTGTGTGCGTGTATATGTGTGTGTGCCTTGACACAAGACTGAAGCAGAGGATGTTGGCCTCGCTCTGTCATTACGAGGACCCCACACTTGCTGCGGGTTGTTTTCATGTGTTCGTTACCAGATGTTGTTTGTGATTGCAGAAGTTTTCAGTTGTCTCTGGCAGAAGTGTGTTAGACATATTACACCAGTTGTGTTTCGATAGCAAGACGGTCCCCTGGGCTGCTCTCCCTCTCTCGGCTTCCAGGGTAAAAACATATCTCGGAGCACTTGAATATGGCCTGCAGCCCCCTGGTGTCCTTGTCAACAGCTTGCTCTCTGTGCGCGTGATTACATCACCCAGGAATGGCGATGTTCCACGGAGAGGCAGATAGCATGTGTGGGCATCATGTGTTGCTTTGACTGCACTGGCTGTCTTTGGATTTTCATGGGAAAATGACCCGAGTTGGTTGTTCCTAACCCCTTGCGATATGCAGTCTTTTTTATGTTTGCTAGTGCGTCTGTAGTTTCATTGCAACATAGTCTAATGTTTATGTGTGTGTGTGTGTGAGAGAGAGTGAGTGAGAGAGAGAGACAGAGGGAGAAAAATAGTCCGAGAGAAGAAAAAGAAACAAAGAAACACGAGAGACAAACAGTTCGCTTGCTTGATTTGTATGATTGCCTCTGATATTGAAGAAAAGCCAAAAAGTTATCAGAATTAAAGTCTCAGATAAATTATTAGCATGTCAGATATACTTTGTTGGCAGAGCATTTATGTATACTGATGACAAGTCTAATAGAGAAATGTTATATATGTACATATAGGGGATTTTCATATATTTCATGTATGTCCTCATGAAATACTCACTCAGTTGTTGTTTTCATATATGCACATACATAATTTACACATGCATACACATGTATACATGCACACACACACATATAATACAACATATAAAACAACATTCCTCTGGTATAAGGGAATATACAGTATGTAAACTAAACTTTCTAGAACTTTTTATATCCTATATGGAAATATAATTTATAAACAAACTAATTCTAACTTAATAAAATGAATCCAAAACAATGTCAGACAAACAACACCTTTCAGGGATTACAGGATGGTTCAGCAGGATTATTCGACTGCTCAGTATAATATTTGTCACTCTTATAGCTATTTTGCTACCAAGCCCATTGGTATAACCAGGCTATATTTATTCTTGACCCAATAGGAACTACTTTATCAGGCTGCAATAGAACAGCACTATAGAACTGTTCTTTCTTATTTTCCATAGCCAAGTGTAAATGTTGGTGGTGTTGGGGTTACAGGATGTGTGTGACAAATCAACAGTTTTCCTCAGCACCCCCATGACCTGCACTTCCTCTGTGGACGACGTGACTGGCCCATGCCAGGGTGGAAGTGACCGCAGCTGAGGAAAGACGAGGCGTTTGCCTGGTGTGTGGTTAATAAAGGGCACTATTTTGGCAGCGGTTTTGCAAACTCTTGTCTTGTCTTGTTTTTTTCCATAGACTCGCTGCCAAAGCCTCTGAATGCAACTGCCCTCATCCCTCACCCCCCCCACCACCCGGGTGACATTTTGGTTGGCTAACTCAGAAACAGCTCAGAGGAATTTGCCAACTTTTATTGTCATTTCTCAACGTCTGTGGCTTGATTGATAGAGTAATTGACTGTATTAGACAAGTGAACATATTTAGTCGAGCTGAGGTTACTGTGGAAAGACTTTGGTCATAGACCCATGCAAAGAAAATTTCCAACCTGACTTTTTTGTAGTCAAACCCTTTGGTATTTCCATATAAAGAGCACTGGTCTGAAAGTATGAAGTGTGTCTGTTTTATATGTTACTTTAAATATAGAGCTTTAGGCGGGGTTCAGTGCATTTCGTGGCTAGGCCTTCATTTTCTGCCCCACCAAGCATTCTGCTCCCTTGCTTTCCTCACTCGATGACACAGGGACTGGGCTTTCCTCCGATACTGTAAGTTATTCTGTCTTTTAATCAACTATTGCTGCTTATTGCTACATGGATTATTGTTAGTATTCATTCTATTAATGAAGTAATTACTTCAGGAAAGGCACCAGAAACGAGCTATAAACCGGACATGCATATTCACAGCCAACCTAGCTGAGCATGATGAAATAATCAGAGCTCCAATTTGTTCCCTCACAAGAATGCGTGTTTCTCTTTTTGCTCCTCTGCATGACTAAAAACTTTTGTTTTTTAAGTCTTGCATCTTCTATGGGAACAACAGATGTACAAGGTCTTTCTTGCTATCTGGGACATTGTGATCCCCAAAGCCTTGTTTCAGCTGTTTTTCTTCCCCCTCATTTGTGTGCCCCATGTTTTTGAACAAATTTCCACACTCCTTTGAAAAGACAGTTGACACGACAAAGACGGAGGGCTGAAATATGACTGCTGTAATTAAGACAAATGTTACCAAGAAGAACCTACTGGGTTTCTCATTGATGCCAGTATAATGGAGCTGTTGCATAGATTTTGAATACCTTTCATAGACATTCTTCATAAAAACTGTGGGACTAAAAAGGAGCATGTTTAAACTGGAATAAAAGAAGGTAAACATTAGAATTGTAGCATAATTGCTTTCATTCACTAGTTATATACTACTAACTAAATAACATAGTAGTAATGTATTGTAGCTACCGTAAGACTATAGTTTAAACATCTCATCACTATTCCTCATTTAATCTATTTATAAGCCTGTTTACTAGCATTATACAGTCGTCTACACTGAATTATGATTTAGCCTGCTCATTGTTTCCAAATCCCCCCCGATGCCCATTTTAGCTTTTATTACTTTCCTGTTTCCAACTGTAGGCGTAGGACAGATGAGTGTGTCAGAACTGAGAGGTACTGTAAAGGTGTATGTGAGGCTGTGACGCTTTTGTGTTGCAGCTTCACCTTCATTTTTGCTCTTCAGTTTGGAGTTGCTGCAATGCCCAGACATGCCGACTGTGCAACAATGTCTTGCAGCAACCGCCGTGCAATGCGTGACTTTTATCTTGATTTCTATGATGCAAAATTCTCTGCATGGCTGGAAAAAAAAAAAAGACAAACTGGAGACTTGTCAAATGTTCAAGCTTGTGAAAATCTGAATTTGCCTCCTGACGTCGCTGTGAAGACAGCTCACCCCCGGTACCATCATGTTATATGGAATTATATAATTGGTGGCCAGATTATTAGTTATTTCCTGTCTGACATTTGATGAGTCATGTTTTTTTTTGTTCCACAAATGCTTGATTCAGGACACTTTGGCTGCGCTTAGCACTCACGACGGGATGTACTTGAGCTCTGAGTCAGACCGTAACATGTTGGCCTATTTTAGACGCTTGCCGTATGTATGACAGACATTCAGCAAGAGATGGCGAAGAAAAAAAAAAATGCTTCCACGGAACGCACAAAATGGAATATTCAGGTTTTTATCAGGGTCAAATCAGAAGTTGTTTACCACAATGTTCTTTATTCAGTGAGGCAAGAGCCCAGACTGTCAAAATGTACTGGCTGTGTTGGTCTATTTAGGGAGCTGGGAGGGCATTAGGTTTAAGCTTGATATTTTGGGCGTGGGTTGACCATGGATGGCTGTTCCTTGTGTTTTCCGCTGCGGTTGCCATCACAGACCCATCTGCTTCTGGGGCTTGGATCTTTTCACGGAACCCACATCTTCCACCCGGGCTCCTATCTTTTACCCCGGCCCGGCGAGGTTTCGCTCCGCAGTCAGATGAAGCCGCCCAGATGCATGATGGGAGGATGATACCCCGGCATACCGTTGAGGTCACAGGCGTTTATAGAACACATGCACCCAGCAGAGTTTGTGTATCAAACACACACACACACACACACACACACACACACAAGCTCTGACAAGTGCCAGGGCAGCCCCTTCAGCCACACCGAGTCCATATCAATGTGGACTGGCATGCACTAACAGCATGGGGATATTTTGAGTATTTATGGATTAGCGCCACTGAAGTCAAGTTTATTCACCGCATCAAGCTTTCAAGTGAGACAGACATTTACAGCCCTATAGGGACCCCTCAGCCCCCAGTTTACTTATTCTGCCATTTCTATCTCCCCCCCCCCCCCCCCCACCCCCACCCCACCCCACCCCCCTCTCACTTTTCTTTATGTGATGCTTTGGCAATGAGCAGTAAAAAGAAGGCAAGGCAAGTTTATTTATACTGCACATTTCATACACAGCAGTAATTCAACATAGACAGATACAAAGACGGATAAAAAAAAAAAAAATGTTTATGAAGATGAAAGATAATTTGCACCAAAGGCAGAACACAAAAAAGTGCACGAAAGACATAAGACAGAGGATTAAAAGATAAATGAGACAGATAAAAATCCATCAAAAGTAACAGAGTGCAAAAAAAGAAATCGTCGTGAATCCTTTTTACGGCGTCGCAATCAGAACTGCTCTCGGAGACGTTGCTGACTGCGGCCGCGCAAACAAGTTCTAGAAATTGTGATTTTTTTTTTGGAGCCCGCTTGTATCCCGGGGAGCCCATTTTCATAGCAATAAACGCCGGAGCTAATCGTTGATGTGACACCCCACCGTGCTACGAGCAAGTTCGCCAATGTAGCGTGACAGTCGCAGCTTCTGGATGCTGGTGGCTGGCTTTGCATGGGGTTGAACACACTGCAGCGTGGCTCTCTGCCAGACAGTGAGCTGGGGAGGCGGGGGGGGGGGGGGGGGGGGGGCCTCCAGTAAGCAGCGAGGCCTTTAACCCTTGTTGTGGTGCTGTCTTTTGTTTCAGGCCGTTGCCCTTCTTACGTCAACATCGGGGTCTTTCACTTGGCCTCGTTCATCCGCGCTCTCCTCTGGAGGCTCTTGGCAGGTAGAGAAGGGTTCAAGCGAAAGTCAGGAAGACGGATCCCGCTGGGGACGAGGAGCCGAAAAACAGCTCACCGGGGGAAACACAGTGCCTTTATTTGATTTAAACGCCTCACACGAGGGGAAAGTGAATCGTTTCTATGTTTACATCGGCTTGATGCTAAGTGGATTTCTATTTGCGACCGTGCCACTTGGCTGGAATGCCTTGGCGAGGTGACAACATCTTGTTTTATTGTAAATCACTTGACGATGGCTATTTTAGCTGGATGTTGAGTGCGCGCCAGGCTGTGTACACGGCTTCGAAGGGCCGGATGGCAGCAGCATCTATGGAAAGCCTGTGATGAATGCTGTGGGGTTCTGTGTAAGCGAGTTGTTGTGATGTGGCTGAGGAAAGACAGAAAACGGGTCACTCTCTCTGGACTGGCCTCGATACCCCAAACAAAAGTTGAGGTTTTAAAACAGTTAAAGGATAAAGGGAATATCAGTCAAGAATAATATCTTCCACCAACCCCCCAAACATCCAAAATAATCTTTTTTTTTATCTCTTCCCATCAAAAGCTTGAAGGCTTATCTGATGTAACAAATTATTCGCAAGAGTCATTTCTCCAGCAAAGAGAACTTTTCTCAACGTCTTTATCAGCGATCGAGAGATCTGGCCAGCTCTTAACTTCCCCGATGGAAATTTCCTGGCCTCTTAATATTTTCCCTGTGCTATCTAGGTTTCATTAGATTAGTGATGATGGCAGCATCACTTAAACGCCCTCACTTGATAAATGAACTTGATGCCCGTCTTATCAGACCTCTCAGGGATGCATTGCCTCAGCCAAGGATAAAAGGCCAGCAGGTCAAATGTGTTGACAAAATAGGAATGAGGTCACCATCTTCACCCAAATGTCAAGCAATAGCAGATATATGTGTGTGTGTGTGTGTGCCGTTGAACTTTGATGCTGTGCGAGCTGGCATCCTCTAGATGTGTGCGATACTGTGGATCCACTACAAAAATGCAAAATCTTACCAAGATTATTTGTCTTATTTCTAGTCAAAATATCTCATTACACTTAAAATAAGACATGATCACCTCAGAAGTAACTTGTTTTTAGACAATTTTCACTTGTTTTAAGTGAAAATTCACTTGAAACAAGTGAAAATTTGCTTGTTTCATTGGCAAAATTTGCCAGTGGAAAAAGTGAAAATTCACTTGAAATAAGTGGAAATTAGCTAGAAACAAGAAACAAATTTTGCCAATGAAACAAGCAAATTTTCACTTGTTTCAAGCAAATTTTCACTTGAAACAAGAGACAATTGTCTAAAAACAAGTTACTTCTGAGGTGATCATGTCTTATTTTAAGTGTAATGAGATATTTTGACTAGTAATAAGCAGTGATGGGAGTAACGGCGTTACAAAGTAACGGCGTTACTAATGGTGTTACTTTTATCAGTAACGAGTAATCAAAGAAATTACTGTTTCCCGCGTTGTAACGCCGTTACCGTTACTGACAATAAAATGCGCCGTTACTTGCCACTACTAATACTTATTATTATTATTTTACTATCCTGTTCGAAAAATGTGTGTCTTGTGGAGAAAAAGCGGTGTGTCAATTTTCAAGCCGGTCGGACTTTGCAGATTTTCGTAACTTATCAACATGCATGGAGAATGACTGAGCACAAATTAGAAAAATCATCTGTGTTCTCCGACGGCAGAGCGGATAGTTTCGCCGCCTGTCGTACAGAAGACCACGGGTTCAACTCCCCATTCTGACTAACTCATATTATTATTTTAAACTATAATGTATTACTTTTTCAAAGTAACGTGGCCAACAGACAATGATAGATGAAATTTGACAGCAATGTCCACACTGCAACAGCAATGCAAAAGTATGTGCATTAATAAGAGGATTTAAGAAAAGAAAAAAAGTAATCATAAAAATGACTTTCCCCAGTAACTGAATTACTCTTCTGCAGCAGTAATTGAGTAGTAATCAAAATTACTTTTTTACAGAAGTAATTAGTAATTGTAACTTATTAGTTTTGTGAGTAATTGGTCCCAACACTGGTAATAAGACATTTTTGACTTGAAATAAGACAAATAATCTTGGTAAGATTTTGAGTTTTTGCAGTGGAGAATGTGGGTGTGAGCTTGCATTGATATGCACGTACGCAAGTGTGTGTGTGTGCGCACACGCGGCAGATGCCCTAATCTGCTTCTATTGTTTTTTAACTGGGTGTCTTCTCTCTCGGCAGGTCTATCTCATCAATGTCACCTACTCCGACAACACCTCCCACATCATCTACAGGAGATACAGCAAATTCTTTGACCTACAGGTAATCCTTTATCACTCGTAGATGCCTCTGTATGCTCTGTGCGCTACGTGTTTGTATTGAATTCCCTTATTCCGCGGCTGTGACGCTGCACTATATTGAACACGTCAACCCCGTGAACTTCCAGTGTTGTTTTGTATAGATTAATGTGCGAGCCTTGTGACTGTTCACCGCCGCCTTGTCTCCGCCCGTGTTCTCCACACCTCGTCGCCTCCGTGAATCAATGTGTGTGTTGGTAATTGGTCGGGGAGCCTGGGAGACATGGTTTGTGTCTCTTGGCCTCGTGGAGACGCAGTACTGCTGCCGCGTCTTTTCTCTCCGCTCTCCTCTGTCTCTCCCCCCTCCCTTTCCCTCGCTTTCTTTCTTGCTCATCCTCTCATCTCATCTTTGCCTTGCCCCCAAAACGTCAGGGCGCTGACAGGCCTTTTTTTTTTTTTTTTTGAACGTTACAAGCAAGAAATCCACATGGAAGTCAATTTAATGTAGCATGCTTTTATAGCGGGTCTCTGTGGGATGCTTGGATGCAGGGTGGTGTGATTGGTGGGCAATTTAAATATAGTCCTGTACCGGGGTCTCTCCCTCTCTCTCTTTCTTGCTCTCTGTCTTGCTGACTTGGCTCTGATACTGTACTCTTGTGTGTAAGGTGTCAAGGTTTCTCTTCAGGCTTTTATTTATTTTGGAAAAGGCGCAGGAGTTGCAGCAAAAACCCTGCCCTGTGTCCTTCAGATGGAGTCTTCTTTGCTCAGAGAGGCTGCGTGTGTTTATACAAAGCTCCGTAATTTGGTGAACACGACAGGTTATGTCTTTGTTTTCCAATTGCGGGTGTCGCACCATATGTGTGTGTGTGTGTGTGTGTGTGTGTGTGTGTGTACCCCCTTGCACCCTCGATCCGATGCAAGCCGATACCACAGGAACATTGCGCCAGAGGTCTCGGGGTCATTCTAGTAAATATGAAAAGAGCCACAGTGCGAGAGTTACCGGGGGCACATCTCAATAGACTCTGTGTGCTACTTCAGCAGGAAATGATGTTTCAATCAGTGGAGGAGAGGTCCTTTCTGAAAGCTCTTATTGATAACAAGATGGAAAATAGACCTCCCCCCACCCCCACTAGTGATTATTCCCAATGTGGAGTGAAAGACAGAGGTTGAATAATAAACACAGAGTAGGGGGGGGGCCTTGTGTGAATGCGTCTGTGTTCGTTCCACCTTGCTGAAAACGTCGGAGACGTAGGTGAGTGGACTGGATGTATGGCTTCCTCCCCTGATTCAGCGCCTCTATGCATTCATAGGCCGTCAAATTGCCCGGGAGGAAACTAATGAACCTTAATGGTTCATGGATGGCTTGACACAAAATCACTTGGGCGCCGCGACGGGAAGATTGATTTTGTTAGCTTAGTTGGACGGTGGGGGGGCAGAGGTCACCAAACTTTGCGCGCGGTGTATTGGGCTGTCAGAGAAAGACGCTCTCACGTGGACCAACTTTGGCCGGGCGGCGGTTTAAATGAGCTGCATTGTGAAATCCCTCGTGAAGTATTGCTGTTTGTCGCGATCAGCTACTTTCCCCTTTAAAGTTGCGACATATCACCAGCAGCACTCCACTGCTCAGGTCTTGCTTTGCCTGCGTCCTTGATGTGTCTATCTGCACTGTGACACCCCTCCGAATAAAACCACCACTGGCAGTACTCACAGACTCACTTCTAATACCCTGAAAGTAATCCTCTATCTGTGACGGTGTATGTACTAGAAAGTTCCCTCTGCCTTGCCTGGCTTTGATCTAGCTGGATCTCTTTGATGGTCCCGTTTGATCCTGTTGTTTTCAGAGAGACCTGGAGCCTCTCCCGTCCAAACATTTAGCTGGTGTGGAGACCCCGCTGCTCTCAGCGGCCCTGCTTAACCTAAGGGAGACGGACATGCGCGGCTGCGGCCGCAGACACCGTCGCAGAGCTGTTTCACCAAAACTCTGGCAAACAGGCCTGGGAATTCCAAGGCTGTTTCCTAATATTAACCAGAGCAGGCTCTCTTCCTGGAAACTCATTGGCACCGGTTCTGGGCTGGCGTCGAATGAGAGAGCTCACAGATGTTGCTTTGAATGACTTAATTTAGGCTTTTGTGCCCAAAACAATTGTCAGTGTACTGGCGTGCTGATTTTTCAAACGATGGTTCCCGACCCAACAGTGGGTCCCAGTGTGGAGACAGGTGGACCGTGGGAAAGCTACAGAAATGCATTATTTTCTCAGTAATGGCAGATAAAAATAATGATTTCGACATCCGTCAGACCCACTACAACATGGACACATTTTTAAAACTCAGAGTCAACCGATGTGCTTCCTAAAAACTATAAATATAATTTACTGCAAAATCCAAAAGGCACCGCATAAGAAGTGTAATGAATAATTTATGACAGTTTTGCAGCCCGTTTTAAAATATTTTTGTTTAAAGCTT
This sequence comes from Myripristis murdjan, assembly GCF_902150065.1. Classification (NCBI taxonomy): domain Eukaryota; kingdom Metazoa; phylum Chordata; class Actinopteri; order Holocentriformes; family Holocentridae; genus Myripristis; species Myripristis murdjan. Next base: position 35,761,178 of record NC_043980.1, read on the forward strand.
ATTATTTTTATGCTGATTCATTTCAGTTGAACAAAATTAGATGGCATTTAATGTTCAACAAATAATTATGCATTGTATTATAATACATTGTATTTCTGTTACTCACACGGAATACAGGAATGTTTTACATTTCTCTGCAAAAGCAGAAAATTCTATTCCAGGAAAAAGAAGTCTGTATTGTTTCACATTCGTTCTGGATCCAAAATCCAATATTTTGTTGCAAAAGCCAATATTGCCTATACATAAGCCTGCTAGGATGACTTTATGATTGATATAATATGAAAAAATGTGGTTTACACAAACGAGTACTACAGGAGATACCTGTTTTTGCAAATAAATTCTTCAAATATTGAAGGATCACTACCATTCAGTGATGGATGTGCATTGAAACCTTAATTACTTTTTACCAATTTTATTTCACTTAACAAAATACGTGGTGGATCATAGGCCAAATATGTCTAGATGCGGGTCCTGGCATGAAAAAAAAAAAAATAGGATCCCTGTACTAGCATAAGAAAGAAACCCCACCATGCTTTGTGATAAGCTATTACAAGAGTTATGTTATGCACTGGATGTCTCCTTGACCTTTGACCTTGTGAGTGTGTGAGCTTTTTTTCTTACAAAACACAAAACTACAGCCTCCACCGACATGCTGGCTTGTGCAAAATACCTCGCGCAGCCAGGATGGATTGTTGAGTGGATGCTGTAATGTGTCCTTCAGTGACGACTCAGCGCTCCTCCTAAGCCGGTGACGTCGAGGATGTGTTAAGGTAGAAATAATAGGAGCTATATTAGTGCTACTTAGTGGCCCTCTGTGCAAGAGAAGTCACTTACAGCTAATAGAATGAATATATTAATGCAAACTGATACTAGAACTGCACTGCAGGGAGCCGTTTTATCTGAGCTATTATTTTATTTTATTTTATTGCCACTTCATGCTATTCAAATTGGGTTGGATCTCACACTGTCCGCTGGTGACAAAAACAGAATGCTCCTCTTCTCTTTTCCCTTGCCGTCTTTCTTCCATCGGCCCCTTGTCGGAGTCTTTTAGGGTGTGTAAGGGCTACCCTGCTGGAACGGGGGAATCGATTTTTTGTTATCGGCGTGAGTGTGAATCAAACTCAGAGGCACACACATGCGCACACACACACTTGGCACTTGAACGCATACATGCACCTAAATAAACACACTAAGGAGCCTTTGAAGTGGCTTTTATAGGCCGTCTCCACTACACTGCATCTTCTTTATTCCCCTTCCCCCCACTCCTTTTTCTTTTTTTTTTTTTTTTTTTTTTGTGTACTAAAGAACAGCTCATCTCCTAGTCAGGATGTGACTGGCTCTTCCTGGCTGCCTCACTGCAACACTGATGTGGTTTGTGTCATAGCCAGACCTGACTAGCAGGGAGTGTAAACGTCTTCACCGAGCCTTTACTGGCCAGGAGGGTGGAAACTGGCACAGGCGGGTGGTGGTGGTGGTGTGTGTCGGGGGGCTATGAGGCGGAAGAGCAGGATGATGATGTTGAGGTGGTGAGGAGGAGGCTGCCGACACTGATGATAATGGCAATCGCGTCGACGATGATAAAGGTGATTGTCGGTGATGACAGCGACACTGATGACGCCGATGATTGCCTTCATCACCGGAGCCCAGCGTGTGTCGCAGGAACCCGCGAGGCAGTGGGTGATGGTGCCCCGGGTGTCCTTGGGCCTCAAGTTGGTATATTTAAAGCTGCGGCGTGGCTCACCATCTGAAAGAAGGACACATTCTGACTCACACGTTTTTACGAGGCCCTTTGGTTTGTATTCTGTCTGCGCACACACACAAACCCTGTCTTTTCTTTTTCCAAGTCTGCCCTCGTATTCCTACAGCGGCTGAATATTTAGTTTGGGAGTTGACTTAAACATCAGATTTTTCCAGCATCCTGCGTTGAGGGTAGGAATGTGTACGTATCAATGAAAACCCATACGTGATATTAGTCCGTTTCGCTCCCAGCTGCCGTCCCAAGGTCGATATTCAATCCTTTTTTTTTAGGAAATATTTTTATGGATGCTAACAGCAGGCTTTCGGCAAACGGCTGCTTATATTCGGCGCAGCAAATTATACAGTAGCTGGGGCCAAAAGCGCTCAAAGGGAAGGTCACTAAATGGGGAATCTCTCTAACCTCTAAGTGGGGGCATTTGATGGAAACATATGTCTAGACCACAAGGCATTATCGGTATGCCATCCTGGAGGATAAATCGCTGAATAGTCAGGCCACAAGCTCGGCCTCTTTGTCCTTGAGGCGTTCTGTGGATGTGTACTGTACCTCGGCTGAATCAGAGAGCCCATTGTTCCAGGTTGAGGATAAAGGACTACTTTATGCGTGTGTCTCTGTGTGTGTGTGTGTGTGTGTGAGAGGGAGAGAGAAAAGAGCGGGAGACATGCTTTTTAGCCCCTGCTGAGAGGCAGAGGAAGAACACCTACACGGCTGACACAGGCACTGCTCTTGTGCTATACAATCGGGCACTTGACAGGACGGCCCAGGCCGGGTCCTTGCAGGGCCGGGAGCGGAGGGGGGGGAGGCATGCCGTGTTTCCCACAGCCTTGGCTGAAGGATCAGGGGAGGGGGGCTAAAATTAGGATGAATAAGCACAGTTCAGCTGTTTGTGGGACATTTCCATGGCTAAAAAAAAAAAAAAAAAAAAAAAAAAAAAAATGCATCAGTGTTACTGGGAGGTGACTGGGGCACGTTCAGGGAGAGGGAGAGAGAGAGAGAGAGAGAGAAACAGGAATAGAGATAAAGACGAGAGTTAGCTTGCTGGATTTGTATGATTGCTACTGATATTCAAGGACAAAAAAAGCCAGACTAGAAAATAAGAAAGAATAGAATAGAAAGAATAGAGAGACAACAAGGCTTATATAGGTAAAATGTATTTCTGATTTCAAAAATAGGAGATGACAAGCTGGTATGGGGACATAAAACGATGCAGTTTGTACTGTATTTTAATAGTTATGTGCCATATTTTTCAAGCAAAATGCTCTTTCAGAAATATAAAAATCTTATTTCTGGACCATCAGTGTTTGCAGAAGATCCAGAAATTACTAGGGCTGGACCAGAATATTTTACTACAGTGGTCCCTTCTTTATCGCGGGAGTTACGTTCTAAAAATAACCCGCAATAGGCGAAATCCGCGAAGTAGTCAGCTTTATTTTTAACAATTATTATAGATGTTTTAAGGCTGTAAAACCCCTCACTACACACTTTATACACTTTTCTCAGACAGGCATTATCATTTTCTCACTTTTCTCTGTTGTTTAAACACTCTCAAAGTTCAAACCTTCATAGAAAAATAAGTCCAGTAAAAAAAAAAAAAAAAAAAAACATGCAAAATTGCGCTAAAAAAAATCCGCGAAACTGCGAGACCGCGAAAGGTGAACCGCTTTATAGCGAGGGACAACTGTATTTGGGTATTTGTTTGTTGGGTAGGTACTGTATTTGGTTTTCCATTTCAGGATTCAGATATTCATTGCATTCATTGTTTTTTTTTTTTTTTAGAGTAGTTCACTCTCTGCTGGCTTAAGAAACAGCGAATGCCATTTTACTTGTCATTTTTTGCAGTGATGAAATGTTACGCTGCAACATTTTTTACAGTGTTGTGTTTCTCATGCGTCAGATCTGTAGACTGTTGACTTTCAGGGCTCTATTTTAATGATCCAAGCGCACAATCTGAGGAGCATGGTGCACGTGCATTTAGGGTATGTTCAAGTCCACTTTTGCTTTTTTAACCGTGTAAAAAATGGTCGTTGCACCAGGCGCATAGTTCAAAAGGGTTGTACTAAGTCGCTAAATTAATCATGGGTGTGTTTTGGGCGTAACATGCAGTAAACCAATCAGAGTGCTATCTCCCGTTCGCTTTAAAAGCAATGCACGCTCGCACCTCAGTGGATTGTTATTGCAATGGTGCATTTGCAGGTAAGAGGGAAGGCTTCTCTGCAGAGGCAGCAGATCTGCTCGTGCACGTTCGCTTCGTGCACGAGCAGACCATCTACAGCAACAGCAGGATTCCATCAAAGCTCCCCGAGGCGAAGCAGCCATCCCTGTGTGTGTGGAACAAGGCATCTGTGTGCGTTAAGGCATCCCGGTGTGCATAACAAGCAAAGTGTATGTGAGCTGTGCACCCGCCAGTGTAGACACACTTTATGATCTTGATAATGTGGCCTTAAAATAACAGTGAAAACTGGGCCACCGACTTCAACTGCTTTCAACTGCCCCGAAAATAGCAAGGCATCAACAGTGCACCTGACCACACCTCATTTGAAGACCAACACTTGTGCCCACAAGTGCATTTGCTATTTAGACAACGTGGGACAAGGACAGCTGTGCCAGTTGGAAACTAGCTACACTGGAATCGCGCTTGGCACCGCTTTGTGCTTGGTGTAAGATACATTTTTTTTTTCTAATGCCTGACAGATGTGGAATTTTTGAGACTGATATCAAATTTTAGAAGGGAAAAATCCCGGCACCTCCTTGGCCAAAGCTTTGAATGCTCGCTGCTGATCACTAGCGAAGCTCTGAAGCCCTAAAAATGGTATTCAGAACAACCCTAGAGGCTACAAACTATAGCTATGATGACTTCTTATGTCTTCAGGAAGTGTTGAGGATTTAAAATGTATGTAGAGGAGAAGGGGGTGTTATTCCAGCAACTGGTTGTCTCTGCTTGTAAGGGCAAGACTGAAAGAGACAGACATACAGACTCTCTGTTTTCATTGCACATTGTCAAAAGGTCATAGCATGTTTGCACCTGCATGTCGGCGTCATCTGCATTAATATGGGCTCTGCCTGTACATGTGCATCTGTGCACCTGCATATACATATTTGTCTCATTCCTGCTGTCCTCTCCCTGCCTCCTAACCTTGGTCTGGTGGTTATCATATTCAGTACGATCAGATCTGGACAGAAACAGCATATACATAAAAACATAGGCTCTCTCCTGCCCCCCCGTGTTTGTTTTCCCCTGGCTGCTGCCTGTTATCTGGAGATGAATGTGACAGCTCAAAGATTTTCTCTGTTACTCTCTATCTGTCTCTGTCTCATTCTCTCCCGGCCTCTCTCTCTCAGCCCTCGCGTTTCTGTTCATCTCAAGGTCTTCCCCGCGCCCGAATGGGACAGGCAGGAGGGTCGATGAAAACTTTCGCTTTGTCCTCCTAGACTTCGCCGGCAGCTCAGCCGCACAATAAACCTCGGTTGGAAAGGCGGCTCAAGGTTCCTTCGTTATGGCTCCAGCTAAGGCTCTGTTGCCTTTGTTTGCCAAATGATAAATCACACAATGTTTCTTTCATGCTCCTACTACATGGCTTGTTTGGAAAGGGCGATCTGGTCTATATGTTTGGATCTCGCGGAGTGCAGCGTGCACGGTTCACGGCTGAAAGGGGAGACGTTCTTGTCAGATCAGATAAAAGTGAATGTAAAACCGTATGAGCTGAATTCACACGCTGAGGATTCAGATGTGAAGAGCCAAGGCCAGGAGGCTGATGAATACTGTATGTGCTCTCATATTTCAACTCTCCTATACAGCTGCATTCCGAGGTGGGTGATGATGACTGATGGCATATTGGCACCCACAGTCAAAATCCTTTACTGATAAGGGGATGAACAATAATCACAAAATCAACTTCAAAAAAAGAGTTACGTGCTCATGAGCTTTAAATGTTACCTTATATTGCAGGCTAACAAATTTATGTTTTTATTTTCTGTGACATTTCAATGTGTGTCTATATTTTTCATAGAAGGAGATAGAGATCCTGCACACTGTAGCTCCCATTCAGAAAAATGTATTAAGACAAATGCAAAAAGTGACGTTTCGAGCCAAAATGCTCAGACTGTAATGATACACAAAACCAACAGACATATATAAGGTCTTCCTTATCACATGACCAGGGGCGCCACCAGGAATTTTGGGCCCCTTGACAAAAAAAAAAAAAATAAAAAAATTATTTACTTGATGATGGTTTAATAATTTTATATTAGTTTTTACCTATTTTTGGGGGCCCCTGTCAGGCAAGGGCCCTTGGAATTGTCCTAACTTTTGCGGCGCCCCTGCACATGACAATTAGACACATTAAGATCAGCTGTGTTCAAGTGAACAGGGAGGTGGTCACCTGACCATCACACTACCTGTATTAAAGTGCACCATCACTATTTATAATCTATTTACAGTGCAAAACCAGGAGAGATGCACATAATCAGATCATATCCATATCAATATTCAATATTAAATACAACCCATTTAAGAGTGGGGCAAACAAGCCTCCAGCCATTGAGACACATTGATATGATATGAATCATTATTTTGGTTTGGTGTATAAAAAAGTACTACCTTAACCGTACACAATAGCAGTATGTAAATGTCTATACATAAATAAATACATACGTAGACCCTGCAAAATTAGCCTAAACATGTACACAAAAAAAGAATAGAATATGAGAAAACACAGTAGTGGGGGAACAATGCGTCAAACATCCTATAAAAATGGTCTAATACTAAAGTCTATATTTTTTTTTACCACACTTCATTGGTCTGATATTTAAATATGAAACATGAATACTGAATGATGAAACCTGCGTTATGTCCAGTGATGATTCTCCGCATTGAGATAACAGAGCAGTAATTACACATGCTTTACCTGGGATCCTCCATGGACCGCTCTCACGCTCTGACATGAAGCTGCAGAGCCGACACAGGTGTTCCTGATGATATCAATTTAAGTTTTATTCCATTTTTGATCTAACAGAGCGAGGGCCCTGCTGTTGTCAGTGCTGGCTCACTGGAAACACTGTGGCACACCAGAACGGATCGGAACATTAATCAGTTTCATTAGTTTCATTAGTAACACCTGTTTTCCCCATCACGTCTGCTATGAAAAATCTCTATTAAACCCTTGCAAAGATTTCTTTCATTTTATATCGTCTCATAGCTGCACAAGTTGTGTTTGCGACATAGGACAAGAGAATAAATACTGCAGAGATCGGTTTTCCATACCTATCAGCATATGTATATGTACATCTTTTGTAACACTTTCTAAATCACGCTAATACGACAAGCTCCACCCATCTGGCACTTAAAGCGCGTTAAAACAAACCCCAAGGCTGGTTTTACACAGGGCAACTTTCATTCAACACTGCAAAAAGTCAAAATCTTACCAAGATTATTTGTCTTATTTCAAGTCAAAATGTCTTATTTCTAGTCAAAATATCTCATTACACTTAAAATAAGACATGATCAGCTCAGAAGTAAATTGTCTTTAGACAATTTTCACTTGTTTCAAGTGAAAATTTACTTGAAACAAGTTAAAATTTGCTAGAAACAAGAAACATATTCTGCCAGTGGAACAAGCAAATTTTTACTTGTGACACAAGTGAACAAGTAAAAATTTGCTTGTTCCATTGGCAGAATTTGTTTCTTGTTTCAAGCTAATTTTAACTTGTTTCAAGTAAATTTTCACTTGAAACAGGTGAAAATTGTCTAAAGACAAGTTATTTCTGAGCTGATCATGTCTTCTTTTAAGTGTAATGAGATATTTTGACTTGAAATAAGACAAATAATCTTGGTATGATTTGACTTTTTGCAGTGAATTAGTTGCAGGTTGCAAATGGAGCTTTTTTGTCGTTATCTCACTGAGTATTCCAAATGATGCCAAATGACGCCGTACCCCATGGCTGTTTTTCATCGAATGGCTCTCTTATGCTCCTCCGGCGTCACTAACTTGCACAGAAGTTTGCACGCGAACTTGCTGAAGTTGCATTCGGGTTGTAAAGCCAGCCCCTACGAGTTTGTCGCAAACGCTTGTTTCACACAGGCCTGCTGTTGGAATTGACAGACGGCCACTGCTTATCTGTCGGCGGCAATGGCCAGTCCCAGTCCTGTGTGTGTGTGTGTGTGTGTGTGTGGGTTAATGTGCAGCAGCTTTGTAAACACATGCTTCGTCAGCTAGAAAGGGAGAGAAGGAACAGAGAGAGAGAGAGAGAGATAAAAGATGAGAGTTCCCACCAGAACTTTCAGTGAAACCCCGGTTCTCTGTCTCCTCTTTGTGTGCCGTCTCCGGTGCCCTTTTCCCTCTGCGCACGCATGCGCCCATATTCCTTCACCTTGTTCGTCCCATTCATATCTCACTCCTACTGTGTCTCCCCCATCTGTTTTCCCCTCTATCTGCCCCCCCACACACATACGCACACACACACACAGTTTTCTAAGTTAATGTTTCCTGGCTAATCCACCAAGACCTGCCTGTTTTTGGGGTCAGTTGCATTAGCTTACACAGCTCCAGGCCACCACAGGATCTCCCTAGTGGATGCATATAGGCGGTTCTATATGTTGGCTACTTTGCATGAGTGTATGCATCCAAGAGTCATTTCCATATGTGCAGTGTGTTCTTGCCAGTGTGTTTGTGGGACTGCGTGCACATGTAGGTGTGATGTATCGCTGGTGTTTCTACTGATTACTCAGGCTGTCTTGCTATCACGCATGATCCAATTTTCCCTCACCGGCCCTCTCCGTCTCAATCGGATTACATCTTATACTATGGACACAGGAGGAGCTTTGCAGAAGAAGAAAAAAGATCTTCAAATTAAAAGCCTTCAAGAGTCCACAATAATGCCACTTTCAATTGCAAAGCTATTTTCAATAGAGTGGCCACTCCGTCACCTTGCCCCAGTTTTCATCCGAAAACACAGAAAACATGAAATTAGTCCATTTTCATGATTTCTTTCTTTCTTTCTTTCTTTCTTTCTCGCTCAGCCCACTCATGGTTATATTCCAAACCTCACTTCTCATTTCCCCTCCACACCCTTATGAGTATGGGCTTTGCACTGCCTCACACTGAACATACACTTACTCACTCACACACTCATACACACACACACACACACACACACACACGAGGTGGGCATTGCCATTTGATTCACCCCTTCGGGGAGGGTTTGTGGTTTGGCCACGCGGCTCACAGTTTGTCCTGGCTGTCAGCATGGAAACTCTTGAGAATGTCAGCAGGGCTAAATTAGGTCCTACGCTACTCTGTTAGCGCTGAACCCTGCCACAGGTTAGAAGCCCTTCTTTCTCTCTCTCTGTGCTTGGAGAGGAGAGTAAGTTGGCTGGCCTACTTATTTAACCAAAACTAGAACAGTCAGCTTGTAAGCCGACGCTGTTCTTTTCCCTAGATTGGGGTTGAGGCTGCTCTTGGAAAGCGCAGCAGTTTTTCAGGTGCAAGACAGCAGCGCTCGGCCGGGCAGGCTGACTTGTAAAGTGGCCCGAAAATGCCACTGAAACATTTAGCTACTGCTTCTGTTAAATATAAATGAAGGTTAAACTTTGGGCTAAAGCAAAGGGCAAAGCGCGTAGGATGCAGTGATTGGCTCCTCTGTGTTTCCACAGTTTACTTGTGAAGCTTGAATTGTAGTTGACCCCCGTGACCCGTTCGCACCCGACCAAAATTCCAGTGCAGTTTGTGCAAAATATGAATTGTCATCTCTTACTTAAAGCCTTTACAGTGCATGGTGGCGCATGGCCCATTTCCCATTCTCTTCTACCTATGTTGGCCCGCTGGACTTCTTCTGTCTTATGCTGTTTTATCTCTTCGATCGATGTATTTTTAATGGCCGCGTGTGAGTAAAGTATCCAGTTATCTGAACTTTAACACCGCCGCCTCTGCTGAAGTTCAAGATGGATGGAGAGAGATGTATGGATTGTTGCAGTGGCTTGAGAACGCTGTGTTTCCCGGATAGGATTCTACCTCAGTCGGCGAGTATTTGCTCTGCTGCTGCACTAACACAATTGATAAAACCGGCAAACACACTCAAGACTCTTTGATTTGTTTCAGTGTTTGTGGTAGCGCTTGGATGGAACTAAATTGTGCAGTTGAATCTAAAATAATTGATCGGCACCTTGCACAGCCATTTATCTTAATAGAACTTTGAATAATAAAAAAAAAAGTTAAGCATGTTAACAAATGAAATTTATCTCAATAACTAATGAATGTGTTTAAACATCTAGGGGCAGCTTACTGGACATGACTAGGGCTTAATCTGGAAATTAACCATGGCCTAAAAAGTGACCAACGCACATGAGTTACTTGTGGACCTGTGGAGTCCTTGATTAAATGCATTGTAATAATCCACCAGGTCAATATTTTCTTGTTTTTGGCAAGATCTTTTTGGTCACTGCTTTGGTGTTTTGCACTCGGTGTAGGTGCTAACCCTGTGCCACAATAGTCTCAGTGCAGAGTGTTGTCTCACATTACAAATAACCCGCTGTTGTTGCTCCACAAACATAAAACACATCACTTTTGCAGGGCTTGTTTCAGGGATAAAGCGCCGCTGTCCTCATAGGAGTTTGGAATAGCAAAAGTGGAAGCTTTCAGGAACTGGCTATAGGTTGAATCGCTCTCGTATGCTGTCAGCTGGTGACAGAGAGTATCAAAACAGACATTTATTCAAGGGCTGTGGATTATTACTCTAATTTCAAAACCTGAGAATGCTCATTAAACCAGGACTTGATCGAGAAAAGCCCAGGATTGTGTGCGACTGACAGAAACAGGATGGATGCTGTTTGTTGTCCAACAAACGGCAGTAATCTGAAGTTAAACCTGCTGCCTTGGAGGTTTAATTTAAACCTTCCTTTACGTCAGGACTGAGTAATTTCCAGACCTTTGATCTGGAAATCAGATCTTATAAATCATATAAAGTTTTTCCACTTTAAAAAAATTTGTCTGCAACTAGGATTAATCCTCGTTTGGGCAATGCCTCCCTAGAGAGCTTCATGAACTTTTGTGCTCCTCCCCTATAATCCTGGAATGAATATGAAACCTTGGTTTAGCAGTCTGATTCATATCACTCACTGTGGCCATAGAAGCCACCAAGTTATAACATAAGCTTGAAATTCCAGCTCCATCCCCAGAGAAAACAGGATCTCATTCCAGGATGGGTCTTTCCATGCCAAAGCCTCTCCTCTGAGCCTTGTTCCCAAAGCTACGGCCGGAGTGAGGGATCACAGAAGGAAAGAGCTCACTACATCCCCGCACCTGTCGCCTCACCAAGGCTGAGGGGAACAGGAATCGCCCCACGGGCCACCACAACCAGCCTGACATCTCCAGGATGGAGGCAAAATTGAATTCCCACCCGACCCCCACATGCCAATAACAAAACACATAGTTAGACAGATGGTGTCAGGGTATCATGCTCCATCCGGGTAAAATGCATGTGAGCGATTTGTCAAGATCTGGTGCCAGGGTGCCAGTTTATATTTAGTGGCACAACTGTGAGTGATTGTGGCTGGAAGGGAACGCCCCCCCCCCCCCGCAGCCCATCTCAGACATCTGTCTCTGAAACTCAATACTGCCAGGCACTAATGCATGTCCAGACTTGAATCATGCACTCCATTAGTTTCTATCCTCTCCGTCTTTAAGATTTGAGCTTTGCTTAGAGGGAGAACAAAAAGTGTGAGTGCAGAGACGCACACAGGCTCTCTACTTTCCTTCAGGTCAGACATCAGTGCTGCTCGTTTTCCCCTGTGAGCCTCTTTGGTCTTGAGTACGTCAGGTAGGGCTTGAGAAATGACCTAAAACTAGCGTCTAGAAACAGAAGGGGGGGCTTTGATTGTCTCCTTGTGTGTGAGCCACACAACAACAACAACAACAACGTGTGTTTACATTATGATGACTGTATTATTGCTGGCTTTATTATTTATGTTTGGTTCCAGGTGTTAGTGGGGACAACCTTTATTATTTTTTTTTTCCCCAGCGAGGGATGACCTTATCATTTCCTTCTCTGGGACAAGTGAGAGCAAGCATGAGTCCACGGCCTCGCCCTCACCACGTTACTGTGGAAATTGTGCAAAGCTCACATGGTTGCCTTGTCATGCGGGTCATGAGTTGTTCCAGAGGTTCCAGAGGCGTTTATATATTTATTTGTGTGTGTGTGTGTGTTGAGTGTGTGATTGTGTTTACTCTCCTTCTGACCCAGTGCCGTGCGTTCAGCCCAGGGGAAACCCTCGCAGTGGCTCCACCAAAGGCCACATGACCACCAACAGGAAGTGAGGCATGCAGCGCTCCCATCAATCCTCTAAGCAACAACAGTATATCAGTGGAGACCCCCGACTGTATCCCTACTCACTCTCACAGCTCCTTATATGGCGCCTCTATTCTTAGCACATGTGCATGATATGAAGAAGGAGCCGCTGCACCCACAGTGTTGTTCTCATTGAAAACACAGCGGAACTTGGGCCTCTGTATGTACATGCTCCAGGCTAACTGGAACTCATCGGAAAAGCTCACCATCGTGTGTATATTTCCATACATGCTATATATAAAATATGCATTTGGCTAAAACATCAAAAGCTAAACAGAATGCTAATTGTACCTCATGAAAAAAGCCGACCGATGCACTCTTCTTCAGCATGCAGAAATAATGACTTTTCCATGTTTCGGTTCATTTATTTATATAGCCCGTCATGACAAGCCCGTCTCCAGGGGGCTTCACAGAGAATGAGTCTATCCAACAGAGTGATTAAACGCAACTTATGTGTTTAAGCATCAATCATGCACACACGAGGAAAATCAAACTTTGGTACAGTGTATAGTTACTATGGTGATGAAATATCCTCATTAGCTGTTCTGTGCTCCCCTGGGCTGCTAATCCACCATACTTTTTTTTTTTTTCTGTCTCTCCATTCACTTGTGTCTCCCAAAATAACACATTTAGCACATAAACAAACTCAGGTGCCCATTTTTTCTTCTCTTTTTATTTTTCTATTTGAATTGGAAAGTAGATCCGGCAGGTAGCGTCTGCAGGAAACTTTCGCATGTAGTAACCTTGTGCCAGGGAGAAATGACCTGATAGTACTAATTGTAATTACATGGAGAAAAAAATTAGCTTTTTTTATTTGTTAAAATAACAAGCATGCAACCCAGCACTCCAAAGTTCAATTTTGCTTTAAAAGGAGTGCAATGGCATTGCTTTTTCAATTATTCTTTGAACTTTTTAACTTTTTCTGGATCTTTTCATTTTTTGCAAAGAGACGCTCTGTTCTTCCTTCTCAATCTGTGCCAGGGATGAAATTGTGGAAGTGAAGGCCTGAGACGTCATGGGAAAAGCACCAAATTCTATTCAGATGCAAATGAAGAATTCCTGTTTTAAAGGTGTGCAATGCAAAACTGCTGACGTTGGGTTTCAGTGAGCATCTTTAGCCTCAACTGGAGAAAACAAAACAAAACAAAACAAAACAAAAAAACATGGAATAAGCACATAACTCCTTAGTGAGTGAAGTGTTGTAACTCAACCTTATTCCTTATATAGTATTATTTTGCGCTTTTGGTTTTGCGTAATGCACCTTTAAAATGAATCTCATGCTGTCGTAAATCCCATGTTTTGTGATGCATCTGCGGACAGATATTTGAATCTAAATTCACCTGTAACTCCAGATCTTAGATGTCAGTGCGAGTCACATTTTCCCATAATAATCGGTGGCGTTTTAATATACACTTTCTCGCCCAGTGGATGGAGGACAGTGGTGGTGCAGCTCATGAGCAGCTCATCCTTTATTGCTGTTCCAAACAAAATGTCAGGGCGATGTTTCCCAGGAAAAACCCACACACAGGAACGGGAACACAGGAAGTGATGCATTTACAAATGCCGACAGCAGCAGCGGTAGTTTGTTTTGAAGGCACACTGGAGCAGCCGGATGGTTATTATAAGCATTATGCGGCTAAACAGACCCAAAAAATGAGCGCCACCTGCAGAAAGTCAAAGAAGTAGATAAAAATGAATAAAGAAAAATAGGGAACTCTAGGATTACCCCCCCCATCCCTTTCTGCTGTGTACATATATACATTCATTTGTTCCATGTAGTTACTAGGCCATGCACCTTGCTGTAACTAAACATTACGTCATCGGGCAGTGTAAGTGAAATGTGCCTCCTCCGACAAGGAAAAAAAAAAGCAGCTCTTCCTCTTTCTCTTTTTTACCTGACTCCAAACACTTCCACCAGTGGTCCAGAGCCGCATAGCCTCGTCCAATCACATCTCCTCACAACTCTTCTTCTCACTCTCTCTGTGCTGGTTACCAAGGAGACAGTGAAGTGAAGTCTGGGAAGTAGAGCAATCGTTCGGCATGAGTGTGTGTGTGTTTTTTTTTTTTTTTTTTTTTTTAATTTCTTTTCTTCCTCTGACGACATCCTGGGAATGACCTATTCCCACCTGTACTAATGAATCCGTGTTTGTGTGTGTTTGTAAGGTGAAAGGCTACATGAGTGTGTGTGTGCGTATGTGCGTGTGCAAGAAAGAGAAAGACAAAGAGCCTGAACACAGCGCACCACATGTTTCATACGCATGCATGCAAGAGGGCAGTTGCGTTGGAGATTGTGTCACCTGATCCCCACCCTCCCACCTGTTCTCACTGTTCGCTCTCACTCTGATCCCAGAATTCCTGGCAGGAAGTGAACGTGCTTCCTCTTGCCAGGAATCTGTCAGGAGCGACAGGAAAACAGAAAGTGGGTATTTTTAGGGTGTTTTCTTTTCTTTCTTTTTTTTTTTTTCCTCTTCGAATAATGAGCTGACCTTGATCCAAGTGGGCCAGTTTGGACTGGACCAAAAGCGTGAAGAGAAGGTGGGGTGTGTGTGTGTGTGTGTGTGTGTGTGTGTGTGTGTGTGTGTGTTTGGGAGGGGGGGGATAGACTCACTCTGCCTGTTGAATGAGGAAACCCTATGAACTCGGGGGGAAAAAGGAAAGCTGATGAAAAAGTCAGCTGATTGAAGACGACAGTGGCCGGGAGCTGACGTGCAGAACCTTATAGGTGGTTCTGTCCTTTTCATTTCGTGCATTCACACACACACACACACACACACACACGCTGGCTTTGACTTTCTCCTCACCTCACGTTCTACCTCATCATTCTCCGGTGTTGAGAAAGCAGAAAGTGGAAGCAGTCAAGTCACATTCTGAAATGATTCTCAGCTCCACTGCAAACTCAGCATCGACCTTCTGCTCACTATTTGCTGGTCCTTCCAGCATCCGTCCATCCATCCATCCATCCATCCATCCATCCATCTGTCCGTCCAGCCGTCTGTCCACTCAGCTTTGTAGCATGTCACCCCTTGACTCTCTCCCTCTCTCAATTCAATTCAGTTAAATTCAACTCAGTTTTTTATTATTATATTATATTATATTATATTTCATATTCATTACCCTCTTTTTTATTTCACATCCCATATCTCTTAGGTTAGCCCTTATTGTGTATTTTTAGTTTTTAGCCTTTATAGTCTTTATTGTAAATATTTAGCCTTTATTCTATTTTATTTAACTTTATTATATGGTTCTACTGTTGCTGCTGGAACACCAGAATTTCCCTGGTTGGGATCAATAAAGTCTATCTATCTATCTATCTATCTAAGTCAGTTCAGTTCAACTCAAATGAGTTTTACTAATCTTTACTAATCTTTACTAAATAAGCTTTAGAGTGATTATAGCATTTGTGTCGCCAACGTATTGCAAAAATACTAAACCAGTGATCAGAAAAGTACATACAGTATGCTAACATATAAATCCCCAAGTAAATACATGAAACAATACACTGAAATTCAAAATTAAATCATATAACACGTATTATTTAATATCCTTCTAGGCTACATAAGAACCTTTTTTTTTCAGAAAATATCAAATAGGTAATAACTTACCTATAGTATTACTGATTATTGAAGTTCAGTAATCTTTCTCCCAAGATTTTTTTATTGGGAGACTGAAACTGAACTGCACTGAAATGATGCTGTTATTTTTTTTGCATTTGCCACGTGCAAGAAAACTCTGAGCTGTCAAAGTGTTGAAGTGGAAGCGGAAAGAAGAAGAGCAGATAAACAGATGGACGGAGGGAAGTGGATCTGGAGATGGATGTGTTGGGAGGGGGCATTGGAGATTGGGGATTGGTGTGAGTGTGTGTGTGTGTGTGTGTATGTGTGCGCATAGATCGAGGGCCTCTGTTTCCTCACCTGGCCCCCCTCGGGTCTCACAACCCTTAGATACAGACACAACAGATGTGTGTGTGTGTGTGTGTGTGTGTGTGTGTGTGTGTTATCTCATCTCTCTATATATTCTCTCTTTCCATCTACATTTCTGATCCTCTGCCTGACCCCCTTGGTTTCTCTCTGCACCCCTCCCTCCTCCCTCCTTGTCTCTCCCTCTGTCTACATTCTCCTTTCCTTTCATTCTCTTTCTTTCGGGACCTCCTCCTCCTCCAAAAAAAAAAAAAAAAAAAAAAAAAAAAAAAGTCTGCATTTTCCACTGGTTTTTCACACTCTTCTCAGTCCCAGCGCTACCTCTGATCTTTCTTGCTTAGCTTTCCTTTCATCACCCCCCCTCCCTTACACCGCCACACACACACACACACACACACACACACACACACACTCTCTCTTTTCCATCTCCTCTCCATCTCTGATTAGTCCAGCAAGCTGTTTGCTGCAGTGCCTGTGCTGCCGGTCGCCTCCTGCATCCCTCCTCTGCTCTGCTCCTGCGTTCTCTGAATCCCCCTCCTGAATGATTTATTTGATGGGTGAAATTGGGTAAACACAAAAGGGCCGACACACTCACCGAAGCCTGCTGACCTCCGCTGCACCCCCCCCACCCGCCCCGCGAATCCACGTCTCTTTATCTTTCGCCCGCACTTTCTGGCTTCCTTCTCTCTGCCTTTCTGTCTATCTGCGCTCTCCTCCCGCCCTCTCCTCCTTCCCCCCCCCCACCACTGCCTGCACCTCCAGCTCCAGTGTCAGCACTTCTCCTCTCACCATGTTCATGTCGCTTTGTGAATAAATCTGGACTTGCTTGACTCCCGTGAACCCCCTCAGCTGACTGAAGCACCGCCGCCGCCGCCGCCCCTGCAACCCCCTCCGGCATCAAAAAAAAAAAAAAAAAAGACATGTCGACAGGCTTTGATTTTTTGGAATATGTGTGATATGCCGCTGCTGGTGTGGGGATTGAGCCGTTCGAGACGAGTGACACAGTACATATGAAGGGCGCCGTGCCATCCAACATGTGGATCCACTTTGGAGACGTGACTTGATGCCTGTTATTGAATGAACACTGCAGAAACGCAAAATCTTACCAAGATTATTTGTCTTATTTCAAGTCAAAAATGTCTTATTTCTAGTCAAAATATCTCATTACACTTAAAATAAGACATGATCACCTCAGAGGTAAATTGTTTTTAGACAATTTTCATTTGAAACAAGTGGAAATATGCTTGTTTCATTGGCAAAATTTGCCAGTGGAAAAAGTGAAAATTCACTTGAAATAAGTGAAAATTAGCTAGAAACAAGAAACAAGAAATTTAGCCAATGAAACAAGCAAATTTTCACTTGAAACAAGTGAAAATTGTCTAAAAACAAGTTACTTCTGAGGTGATCATGTCTTATTTTAAGTGCAATGAGATATTTTGACTAGTAATAAGACATTTTTGACTTGAAATAAGACAAATAATCTTGGTAAGATTTAGAGTTTTTGCAGTGAACGAAATGATTACATCCTCTAAAACGCCCTTATTTCCCATGTGAAGGATTCATCTTTGCAAGTGATTTCAGTAATGGTGTCACTGCATTTGAGTAGGTGTCACATTTTTTCATTATGGAGCGCGACGCTACAAGTTTTTCTCAAGTGCCTGACACTCTCCCTTCCAAAAAAAAAAAAATAAAAAAAATAAAGTAAAAAAAAAAACAAAACGCAGAGTTCAATTTGTACACCGTGGCACCAACACTTGCAGGGTTCGATGTCAGCCGGGGCCACCCATGCTGAAAATGTAGCTTTGCATAAAGCATTAACCGAACGGCACGTGTCCTACGTTGAGATTAAAAGCCGTGAACGTTTAATGACCGAGTGCTCCCTTTTGTCTGCTCGCTTTCCACAGATGCAGATTCTTGACAAGTTCCCAATTGAGGGAGGGCAGAAAGACCCAAAGAAGAGGATCATCCCATTTCTCCCAGGTAATAGCCTGCTCATGAGCTGCTGTGCTTCCACACCCCAGCTCCAGTTATCTAAATAGGCTTCCATATTAATAATGTATGACTGGCACTCGTGGGGCGTCAATATGAGCTGGTTACTGATGCCTGCCTCTGCTGTGCATGTGTGTGTGTGTGTGTGTGTGTGTGTGTGTGTGATGTGCACTGCTGACAAGGCACTATCTGTGACTTCGGAGTCATAGCTCATTGTGCGCTCCTGTGTGTGTCTGTGTCGAGTGAGCGCGGTTTTAATTGCACGGGCATGCTCGTGCGTGTGTGTGTGTGTCTGTGTGTGTGCATGTGCGTCCCTGGCATCGATTCAAGCCATGCCATAGATGCTAATATCTCCCGCTGTAAATCTCAATGCGCGGAGTGACATTCAGGCTCACGGCGACCTACAGTGCGGTGTTGGCAGTGATCGATGGCGGTGTTTGTGGCAGTTGGGTGTGCAGGGCAGGAGGGCTGACAGCAGGCCTGCTAATCACTCAGATGACAAGTGTGTGTTTTTTTTTTTTTTTTTTTTTTTTTTTTTAGTGTCTACATGCATATGCGTGCATGCGAGCAGACTTCTACAGATTTGCATGCATGCAAGTGCAGAATAAAGCACCACACCAGTGATTCTTCATGTTTAGCCTAATATCTACAAAATGTCATGTTTATACTTAATGTCTGCTAATCTTTTCCCAAAGCAAGCAGTCAGTCATCTTTTAGAACTTTTATCCAGCCATTGGTTTCCATTCATTCCACTACAATATGGCACAAACTTTCTTCACACCAGTAATATGGATAATAATATCACCATAATAAAGTTGTCCACATCAGGTTTCCTAAAAGCAGCAGCACCGTTGTGTTTCCATGACTTGAAATTGAGTGAAATGGTCCCTCCGTCGGGAAAATAGTCCCCTGGAAAAATGCTTACACAGCAGTTTATCACTTCTGTGGTTTATGCACAGCGATGACTTTGTTCGCTGCAAACGCAGATAATTATGAGGTGGTCGTTACCGCCAAAATTCTAATTTCATAATGGAGGGAATTTGATTATATGTTGTGAAATATTTAGCACCCCCGCCTTGTTATTTGCAAAATGCTTTGCTGCGATGCAAAATGTCGGTAAATTGTTGTACATTCCTAATCACCGGTCTTTGCTCACGTGCATGAGTGAATCCCTGTGTTCCTGACACGATCCCTGTGTTCCTGATGGAGAGAGAGAGAGAGAGAGAGAGAGAGATTAGAGGGACCCTACAGTGAGAGTGAAATGCTTCCGTCTGTTTAGTGCAGTTTATTTTGGTAGACACTCTGCATAAGCCCTATGGCCAACACATGCTCCCAGCTTCAAGTGTAAAAGCTCTCTGTGTATCTCCCTCACACACATACACACACACACACACAACTACTTTGGAAGCCGACCAAGCATCCACCTACCTCTTGTGTATGAAGCCAGTGGCGCCAGATGCAGCATTATTGTCTGTCCGCACGCTAAAACGCTCGTTTCGGGATGAGCCCCCTCTCTTCCCTTTGCAGCGTGACACTCATGCACTACAATAAACCGCACGATGGTATCTCAGTCCACGAAGATAAGCACATAACCTCCTTACAGCTGATGCACAGCGCTCCCCAAAGAGCTAATTACACATTAAAGAGCGCTGCCATTGTCGTGCACATGAGCCGGTTGTGTGTGTACAGGAATAGGATGCAGTGCATGCACACAGCTTGATGTTACTGGGCTGATGTTGATGTGCAAATCCTGAAGGGAGTGGGGCTAATGCATGTTAACGGTCCTGCTAATCGACCCCGAGCTCCCCCTCCAGCACACACACACAAAGCACGGGCCGAGCTCTTCCGCTGTTTTGGGGCTTGACAAGAGGGGTGATATCACTTCCTGCAAAAAGGAGGCAGCTGTCGCCTGGAATGAGAGGCTGGGGGTGGCCAACGGTTTGTGTGCATATGTGTGTGTGTGTGTTTGTGCGTGCATGTCGCTTTAATGCTCCGCCATGAGCCGTGCAGGAGGAGGGCCCGGTATGCACGACCTCTGTGTGTATGAAGCCTTTTTACTATTTAGAAAGCCAAGTCATAGCCAGAGGTCATGGAATCCATAGGGGGGACGGGGGCCTCCAGTGTGAGACTTCGAGCGGTTACATGGGTGAAGCACCGCCGTACGTTACTGACATCTACTGGCCTCCTTGGGTACTGCAGACTACCAGCAGACCTGCTCTCTGTGGACTGCAAAATCAGCTTTGCTATGAAATGTGCAGCCTGTCAAACATTTACTATTCTCCTTTTCCTTTCCCTCCCCACCTTGCATCACGCCCCCTCCCCTTTACTCCCTCTCCACTTTCACCTTCCCCTCCCTCTCCATCTCCTCCCTCTTCCTCTTCTCCTCTCCTCCAGGCAAAATCCTATTCCGAAGGAGTCATGTGCGAGACGTGGCTATGAAGAGGCTGCGCTTCATCGATGACTACTGCAGGGTAAGGAATCCTCACTGTAAACATCCCTCCTCTCCCGATCTGTCTCAGGGGGGGGACCGCCCCGCTCGGCGAGGGGGTCAAAGGTCGTGGACCACAGCGTCCTCTCACATGCCTGCAGCACGGGACGGATCCGGACACGGAAAAGCCGGCCGCGAGCGCTCGTGCCGAGAGAACGGCGTACCCGCACTGTTTCCACACTTGTTAAGCGTCTGTAATGCGCCCTGACGCTTATTTTTTTGCCGAGGCTATGGAGAGGCCCGGATCGGCGGGGAAATGTTGTGATCTTTCAGAAGCGCCGTTGAAGGGGTTGTTTATTTTCACGCGCTTGTGTGCCGGAGTCGGAGAAGCGAGGCGACCTAGTTGCGCGGAGTTCGGCGGCTGCTTCCCAGTGACTGCTCTACATGAAACAGACTTTCGGAGCTATTTCACAGTCCCACAAACCGAGGGCCGTGTGCCAAATGCTATTATTTCCATGGCAAGGAAACACATTCATTTGAGAATTGCAGGGAGAAACCTATTCATTTTATAGATGTGTTTCCCCTTGTGTGTATAAATCTGAAAATATTTAAGTTTCCCATACTTGATTTGTATTTGATTCGTTCAAAAAAGACCATATGCCCTCATTTGACCTAGTTCCCACTCAGAAAAGAAAAAGAAAAACAATAAAAACACTTACCCTCCAAATCTCCATCTCCTTTCCAAAAAAAAAAAAAAAAAAAACTCTCAAGGCTTTGTTCTTACCCCAGCTTCAAGTTCACAAAGAGACTTGCCTTAGCACTTCATGTTTTGGCCCCCCCTCCCCTCCTTACTTCTTTTTATTCATCCTTGCTTCAAACCCTCTCCTTCCTCCCGCCCTCCTCCTTTCCTTCCTTCCTCCTCGCACGTCACACACACACACACTCGTGGCCATGGATGTAAGCAAACATCGCTCGCTTTACACAATGCAGCTGCTCGAGGCCTTGTGACGTAGAGAGAGAGAGAGAGGGATTGTTAGACTGGAACAGCGCTCGGATGTTTCTATCTATACACACAATTAGGCAGCTGCAGGGCTTTCCACAAAGATATGAGGGAGCATGTCAGTGGGGAGAAGTAGCCGACCCTAATGCCACTTTCCTATCATGTACACTGATTGGATTTTTTACTGCATATTTTAATTGCTTTGCCTATCTGATTGCAAACATGTAGTGAATTACTGTGAACAAGGCATCTTGTGCGTTTTGGCCCACACAGCCTGTAAATAACTATTCATATTTAAAATCATGCATATGCCTTACTGATCAGAACTTTAGTGTTTAAGTGTCTTTAGTGTTTTTATTTGTTTATTGACACCTTCACTGTAACGTGAAGATGATGCTATAACAATGGTTAATGTATTGTTTTACTACAGTGAGTGTATTTTTCTTGCAGAGGCCTGGTAGAGTCTGATGTTTTCCGCTACACTCTAGTGACATCTTTCCTCTCCCTTTTCTTCTCTATAGATTTGATCCACACCAATTTGCAATAAGCACCTATGACTTAAGAATGAACGTTCGTTCACTTTGCTACACACACAGAAGGAGTAAATTACTCAAAAGCCCAAAATGTAAACCATGGATAAAATCTATGATGTAGAAACACATATCTACTTGATCATATTCATTACTCCAGGAAGTTCCATTCCATCATATTTATATTTTACTATGCATAATTGATCAGTGGCAAAAAATACATAAGCATTATGGGACATTTTAACCCATAAAATAACTATGATGCTGCCTGAGGCATAGCCCATATTTTCCTTGTATGATGTTGGCCCGTTACTTTGACAGCATTGCCTGCTTTAGTGTCTGTTTGCAGTGGCTCTGCTGTAAAAAAAAAAGCGTAATGTAAATATAATTTATTCACTCATTAAGCCCATAAGCGTCTGTGTAGCGTATATGGAGAATGCAGGCGCTTCCAGTGGACTTTATAATTCTTGCTGTGCAGTCATCAAGTTGCTGGCACCAAACTGGACTGAAAGCAAGATGTAAATATACAGAGTGAATTAATGGGCTAATAAAAACATGGGTGACAAGACTGGAGAGCAGGAGGGAAGCTGATTGGCTGAAACAAGAAACAAATTTTGCCAATGAAACAAGCAAATTTTCACTTGTTTCAAGCAAATTTTCACTTGAAACAAGAGACAATTGTCTAAAAACAAGTTACTTCTGAGGTGATCATGTCTTATTTTAAGCGTAATGAGATATTTTGACTAGTAATAAGACATTTTTGACTTGAAATAAGACAAATATTCTTGGTAAGATTTTGAGTTTTTGCAGTGCAGGTGAGGTATAAATAAGCAGGGCAGGAGTACTGGAGGACGCGAGGGACATACAGAGCAGGGCAAAAAAGGCAAATCATTAGAAACACAGGGAGACCAGGAAAATCCACAAGTCCAACATAAACACAGCCATGACAATCGCTGGGTCGCTTGTCCACATTAGTAAAGTTTAGCCGCAGCATCAGCGCCGTAATTGGGACCAAAAAGAATTGTCACCTCAAGGCAAAGTGCAAATTTACAACCGAAAGCAATTAACCATATTTAAAATGAAGACAAGTTTAACCACCGCATGCTGAAATAACCTTACTGCAACTGTATTAGGAGAGAACAACGTGTCTTGCCCGTTGCTTTCATAAGGTTTCATAAAGTTACAGTAATGTTATTTCAGTGTGCGGTGGTTAATTTTTGTCTTTACTGAGATATTCTTGCGACCAACCAGCATCTGATTGCAAATGCTGGCTGTGCACGGGGGAGTCCTGTTCACACATTGAAAATGAACTCGAGCTCAGCGAAGCCAAAGCCCTCTACAAGGCAGCCGGATTCCTTATTAACTAAATAAAATAACTCGACGTGCTCTCATGTTTAGACAGTTGCTATAGCGCGCTTCATGCCGGAGTGTGCCGCGCTGTTTACTTCCTGCATCCTGTTTGTGAGGCAAACAAAGAGGAAGGGTAATTACCCAGTGTTCTCAAAAAGATCTACTCCCGGGGGATTGTGGGATGCTGAGTCCAGCCATCTGCGGGTGACCAGCGAGATAGAGCCTCTTCCCCGACAAAGCTTACTCAATAATATAGGATTCGATGAATGAAATATGAAGCCGGCTCGGTCTATGTGAATTTTAAATGATAGGCCCCATACATACATACATACATGCATACCTTCATGGTCTGGCATCACGACGCACTGAGCTGTGCTTTTGGTGTGGCTCGGCCAGGTCATTAAATATGCATGGCTAGACCACTGATATGATCAGACATATGATCCTCTCTTTGATTGTAGTCCAGCTTTGTCAATGAACACATAGAAAGAGAGCGTTTGAGGCAGAACGGGCCAGAGTGAGCAGAATACTTCATCTCTCTCTCTCTCTCTCTCTCTCTCTCTCTCTGTTCCTCTCTCTGTCTCTGCAGGCGCTGGTGCGACTCCCCCCGCAGATTTCTCAGAGTGAGGAGGTGCTGCGCTTTTTTGAAACTAAAGCCGAAGACATCAACCCCCCAGTGGAGTGAGTATCATATGCACAGATGCACCAACATGCATAAGCATACACATACGAATGCAAAACACATGAATGCAGGCATTATGTACACTTGCACGTGCTGTAATTAAACACAGATGTGCACAGTGCACATGCATACACATATTAGCCCCTTCAGACCCGCATTTTTTCTGCTGGGCAAAAAACTTTTTTTTTTTTTTTTTTAACTGATTCTGACTCCTCTCCAACATAAAAACAAAGTGGAAAAAACACATTTTTGCTAACTCATGTTTTTAATAGTATTTTTTCATGTCCATTGCAATGGACATCAGACTTTGAAAAAATCCTGTAAATTAACCATATGATGTATGTTCAAAATTACTTCAAATATTATCACTTGGAACAGTTACAATTATGCTGACAGAAAATTTGTTTGGCCATCATGAACATAAATGTATATTTTTGATTGAAAATGGGCACTGACTCCTCCCTCTCTGCAGTCGCTCAGCCATGCTTGTCTTGTCCGATGTCTGTCACTCTCTCAGAGCGTGCTCAAAGTCATAACATGATTATGATTGGCTAATCAGGATCCAACCAGTAACCAGCATTACTGACATCATTCAATTACCCAGTATTTATTGGTTTAGAGACAGAAATATGTCATGTCCATTCCAATGGACGCAGGGTCTGAAGCGGTTAAACAGGGCCAGGTATTGGCAAGGGCCTCGTGATGCAATCAGGGCTGGACTGGGACAAAAAAAAAAAAAAAAAAAAAATCAGCCTGGCATTTCTGGCCCTGGCCTGCCCTCCACATCTGGTCGAACACCACCCACCAGTCCTCCATCCCTTGCGTTCCACTTAAATATGCGTGCTGCATTCCCCAAACCACCACAAAGCTGAGCCGTAAAGTGTACCAATGCAAGTGGACCAGTGTAGTCACTTCCTCTCGACTGAGTCATCATCTGCTACCTCAACAAGCCGACCTGACTAGACAATGACAGAAGGAGAGAGGGAGAGATGATCACAGTTGTTGGAATGTGCAAAAAGCTATACAATTTAATGAATACCATTCCCAAATAGTAGTTTATTCAATTAATGCTTGGAGCTCTTATTTCATTGGATACGAAATTACTGTTCAGTTCATACAGATTTCAAGTATCCAGATATTGATGGTGACTATTGAGTAAGGTGTTTACATAGTTAGTAGATCTCCTATATATTAATGTTGAGAGAGGAGTGGCAGACCTGTGTATGTGAGAGAAAAATGAAATCCAGAGTGTGCTTGTTTGTTCGTGGAGTTTGTACAGTTGGGCTCTCATGAATGCGCCCTGGTGCTCACGCGCTTACCACGGGAAAGTGCCTGCTTACTCTTCTACAATGCTAAGCTAACAGGATGCCCAAACTGAAACACGGCAGAGGGACATTTTTTTTTTTTCAAGAATATGCACTCCATGCATCTTCTTTTTTCATTGTATATGCGTCAGTATATTTAAAAATCAGAGTGACTGGCAGTTTCCAAAAATCCTGTTCATTTTCACTATAGGCGGATCCAAAAGAGTTCCAACGAACCATGAACATCTGCACATTTACAGGAACAATAGACCTTGACACTTGAGCTTGAAATTTTAAATTATTAAAGCTGAATTAGCACAATGCACTCACTTGAAATGCATAAACAACATTGCATTTTGATTAAAAAAAAAAAAAAAAAAATCACTGAAATATATATATATATTTTTTGCACTCACACAACTTGTGGGTGTGCAGGCACACGCAAACACACCCTGATGGATTTAATCGCATTTATTGAATGTTTTGATCTCGGCGTGCACCAGGAAATTAAACATACGAACACTTAGAAGTTTAAACACACCGCATGCACATATGGCACATGCACCAGCATGCACATATGAATGCAAAGCACATGCATGCAGGCAATATGGAAACTTGCACCTGCTGCAGTGTGCCACAGACTTCTGCACAGTACACACACATACATAAACATATTTTAGATAGAGCCGGCTTTCTGGCTCACGACACAATGAGGGCTGGACTGGGATGAAAAATCGCCCCTAGCATCTTTGGCCCCGGTCGGCCCCCCCACAGGCGGTTGAACACCATCTTGTGCACAGCGGTATTCTATGCATGTTGCACAGCGCCGCATGGTCATACACTTGTGTAACTGCCCAGCTCATAACAACTCCATCCCCTCTCACTCTCTCGAGTCCATTCCCAAATCAGCTCTCTCTGTCTGGGTTCGTTAAAACCTCCAACCAGGCCAGTCGGAGGGGGACGGAGCGAGGAGTTGATGGATGTGAGAGTGGGAGGAGGAGAATGACTTGTCTCGTAGCGGGAGATAGCCCCTCTGGGTAGTTTTTAATTAGAGAACACATTCTCCTCTCCGAACCTCAAATGCCACAGTCTCACTATTCGCTTGTAATGTGTGCAGCAAGACCAGATCCACCTGAGGCGCTGCAACCAATTCCCTTGTTAGACCCGGGCTATGTCTTTTTTTTTTTTTTTTTGGGCTGTATTTTAATTACTTTGCTCATTATTTTTCTCCCTCTTTTCTTCTTTCTTCCCTCGTACTCGCCTCTACTCTCCTGTCCTCGATGTCAATTTCTGCTTTAGAGTTTTGTCCTTGCCTCGTTCTCTGGCGTGAAGCTAGGACGAGAGGATAGACGGGGGAAAAAAAAGCGAAGCAGGCAGGATTTAGTGACCTCTGCCTGCCAGTGTTTTTCGGCCGGGCGTAATAGAGTATCTCTCCTTGCCGCCGCCGCCTCTTCCCCCCGCCTCTCCTCTCATCCCTTCCATCTATCTCAGCCTCATAAATTCAGGTTTGTTTAATTGACGTGACAGCTCAAGGTTACAAATACCAAACGCCAACGCGCGCGCTCTTTGATCAACAGCTTTCTTTTGCCTCGCCGTCCTAATAGCTTTCTCCCCTGCCGTTGTTCTCATCTCTCCCTCCGTCTCTCTCTCTCTCTCTCTCTCTCTCTCTTGTCCTGTCTTTCATCTGACTTACGCCCTTCAACTCTTCCAATCTTCTCTCATTCCATGTACATCATCTCTCTCTTTTCTCTCTGTCATGTATGTGCCAGTGTTTTTTTTTTTTTTTTTTTTTTTTTGGTGCATAAAGAAAAAGCGCATTAATCATGTAGTCGGAGGGGCGGAGGTGGAGGAGATGAAGTCGTACACGTGAAGCGTCGATAACGTGTGTGCGCAGGGACCTCACCGTCTGGCAGCTCCCTTTCATGACACACACACACACAGGTGTCCAAACACATTTTCAATGTATTATTATCATTCTGTGTTTAAAAAAAAACACTATATTGAAGAAAGGGCATTTCTCTCTAACAGTGTTTCTTTTTTGGTGTCCCATTTACTGCAATACACATATTTTTACATAACATATCGAACCTTTTCCAAAGCATCGTTTTTTTTTGTTTTGTTTTTTTTTTTAGATGTGAACATCCCACCCAGGTTTATTTCTATGAACTTTATTGTTGTGTGGTAACGTAGTTTACCGCCCACACTGATTTGAAAAGTCTTAACATCTTGTGGTGCGTTCACATGCCGGTGGGAAATGCCGACATCCAAGACTGCCAAACAGCACCCGCACATGCAGAAAACTCAAGACGAACAGGAAGCAAACATGGATCTCATGAAAAGGATAATGTGGGCCTAGCTTCTTTTTGTGTTAACCCCTTCAACTCTGGTTTTCCCCTGAGTCCTCCATTAAGTAGCCTCAGAATTACATAAAGCACTAATGCCATGTTGTATGATAGTGTCACATTCATATTCTGTATCTGGTGGTCGTAGCACTTCATTGACGCCACATCACACTTACATTCAAAGTTAACATGCCATTATTTTATGGCTGCAGCATTTCATTAAATACAAAATATCTACATGTCTTATGCATAATTTTATACACATTTCTCTGTAATTCAGCAGGATTTGTTTGGCATCTTTGGAAACCTCAGGATCTCCAATAGAATGTAAAATGAATTTAATACTAATACTAATAATAAACTTAGAGCATAACTGAATCTTTAGGTAAGTTTATCACCTGAAAGTTTGAATTGAAAAAAATGAATGAAGCACATATTAAAAAAAAAAAAAAGTATGGCATGCATTGAGAATTGGTTGGTAATATTAAGTGTGCATGTAGTGTAAGAGCATTCCTATAAAGATATAAAAACCAAAGTTGACTGCAAGGTCAAGCTGCTGCAGAGATTGAACAGAATCTTGCTTGCTATTATACACAGTTTACATGAAGCTACAGATAAGGACAAGTAAAGATGCACACACACACACACACACGCGCGCGCACACACACACACACACACACACACACACACACACACACACACACACACACACACACACACACACACACACACACACACATACAAACGCCCAGGGTGTCTGCAAGTCCTTAGAGAGTCTTCAAATGTCCTAAACTCAATTTTATAAATATGAGGCCTTAAAAATCAATATTAAATAGTCTCAAATTTTAAATGAGGTATTAATTCCACATAAACATTTTATCAGCTTTAATTCATCCATCTTTTAATTTTGAAATTAGTCATGCTCTGCTGCATGAAAGTCAACATATGTGATGTTACTTACTCTGTTATTACATTTACATCCACACACGAAAAATCCTTGGAGTTGCCTTTATTTACATTTTTTTTTTTTTTTTTTTTGTAAATCCTGAGCTAAAGTCTAACAGAGTCTGTCAGTATCATGTTCCTACCTAAAACTGATCTCATCCTTAGGCTCAACATATTTACCGTTATACTCTCTACTTTGACTTGAAAAGGACTTCATTCATTTAGCTCCCTGATTCCTGTAGACACCCTGACACCCAGATAGAGTCACATACACATATACTGCCCTGCGAGACATAGCACACGTTAAACCTGTCTTCCAGCCGGGCGTGCAGTGGGCCGGTTTGTGCCCAGAGACGGTGCAGTCATCGAGACCCCCCGCCTCGGGATCCCCTCCACCCGTGCTGGTTTCCTATCAGATCGAGCTAAAACTCTTTGTTTCATTCCCTGCATCCCTCCAGGCTTTCGTTCTGTCTAAATAAAAGACTAAAAAACTCAGGGGAGGGAACGGTCCACCCTCTGTTTAAACAAAAAAAAAATATATAAATTAATTAAATAAATAAAAAAAAGAAAAGGAAAAAAGAAGAAGAACAGAAGTTGAAGATGGCTCGGATAATGGTTAGCAAGACGTCATGATTCTGAGGAGTAGATTTGTGTCAGGGCTTAATTGGATGAGTTCTTTTAGTACTCTATCCATAATGCATCTGCTAAATGAAAATGAATCATGGGGGAGTGTGTTCAGAAATGAGATTGGCCATTGATTTAAACCGTGATTGGAGAGAGAGTGTGTGTGTGTGTGTGTCCTGTTCTGCATGCCTCTCAGCTCATCTATCAGAATCATTTCTCACCATCTTTTCTCTCTGTGTATTTTCTCTCTCTAAATGCTGGTGCACACTTTGATGCAAAGTTGTGTATGTGTTTGTGTGTGTGTGTCGGTGTGAGATATATTTTTAGAATGGGTGGCCCTACAGTGGAATCAACCCCTCGCCGCCCCTTCACACTGTGAGCTACTTGTTGATAGGTCGCTCTGTTCTAACTCATGGCGGCTCGCACTGCATCTGTGTGGGCGTCTCGTGCAACTACAGACTTTTGAAGCATGAAAAAATGTGTTTATTGCTGCTTTGGTATTGCCTTTTATAACATTACATCATTGTGAGGGGCTCATTCAGCCGGCTGGCAAATGCTAAGTAGGCAGCGTCGATTTAAAATAAACAAATAAAAAATCAATAAAATGACTTCAGAGCCTGCCACTGACGCATGAAGCGTTGAATGGCTGCAATCAGCTTCTCACTGGGTGCAACATTTGTTCTGGAAACAAGATCACAGGCCAAGTAGAAAGTGCAGACATCTGAACTTTTCTTGGGTGACCACTTTGTTGACCATCCACATGCCACTGGAGTTGATTAGATGCTCTGTGAAGAAATGGAAATCCAGAAGCCCCCTAAATTTCCCCTTATCCCTCCTGTTATGTTCACATTTTTGAACATCTTTTATGTTTGGGGTCAGTTTGACCCCTGCAGTTTAAACTTCCACAAAATTATTATAACTAAAATATCAAAGTTTATGTGTCAAGTACTTTATGTTTCTTTGTTGACGACCTAAATAGCCCTTTAAATAAAACATAACTCCCTCCCACCCCCATTTATACATCCAGTATTCCTATTAGGCTTCAATGGAAAATTATTCAAATCAGCATAAAATCTCACTGATTGACCTAAAACTGGAATAAATGTTAATTTTTGGTGTTTTAATGGCTTTATATTATTTCTAAGTACAGATTTTTGTTATTTATAACCGATGTGTTACAAAGTGTGTATAGGACATTGAAAACATATCATCATGTGAATTTCATGTTTACCCAGTAGTACCCATTACATTAGGAACACTCATTAAATATGAAGCAAAAAAAAAAAAAAAATACGTTAATCATTTATTTAGAGACGTTAAACATTGGCTGGGGTCAAATTGACCCCAAACATAATAGGAGGGTTAAACAGCTTCAAAGTTAGAAAAAAAACAAACCAAAAAAAACCTTTTTCATATTGTATGACAGTGTCAAACACTGGGTGCAACTCTTCACTGAAGCTGTGTCACGCTTTTATTGAGTGAAATATTCAAAGTCATGATGCCGTTGTTTTATAGCTGCAGCATAGCATCAAATAGAAAAGATGCACATGTCTCGTGCATCATTTTATAGCTACACATTTTCCTGGAATTCAGCAGGACTTGTTTGGTATCCTTGGAAACCTTGGGATCTCCTCTAGAATTTCAAATAAAGTTCTGAGGGACTGAACAGAGATCGGCCATGCAGCGATCGCAAATGCACCAATGGGACCGGCAGAGTTCGAGCTCCATAAAACAGGATACGAAAAACTTTCCTTTCCTCTTCTTTATTCTACCTCTTCCTCTGTTTTCCTTCTCTGCCTTAGCTCCTGCAGCCCTCCTCTCTCCTTTGCCTCTCCGCTCTGACTCACGCACCTCTGATCCACTGTCCTCTGCCCTCCGTCCGCTCCTCCTCCTCTCTCCTCTCCATTATCAAGGAGCCTCGGAGCATTCCCTTCTCTCTTCTCTTCCCCCTCCCACTCATCCTCCCTTTGCCTTTCTCCTCGCGGCCGTCCGTCCGTCCGTCCGTCTGTTACGCTCCGTCCGGTCGGAGTTAGAGACAGGCGACAGAGTCACTTAGTTTTAATGGATAAGCCGCTCCGCTCCCCTCGCCATTAGGATCAATAGCACTCACTGGAGACCGTGCAGCGCGGCGCTCACGGGGTTAAACACTTAAGTGTGTGTCAGAGCAGAGTGGAATGGTCAGCGGAGCGTACGCTGGGGGTCGTTACTTTGTGTGTGTGCATCTCCTGTACACACAGACACATGCGTGTAAAATGGGTTGCATTTATCGATTCATCTTAAATGGAGCAATTGTCGGGCCTCCGCCTCAGAAATGGCTTTGTTTTTCATTCGGTGGCAGGAGAGACGTTCTTTTTCTTTTTCTGTATTTTTTTTTTTTTATTCTATTTTTTTTGTGCAGCTAAATTGGTCCTTGAGAGCGTTCGGTGTGTTACCTGAGATAGTTAGGATGGTCTGTGGAGAGGACGGCTCACTGCTTGTTTGTTGTGTGAATTTGTTTGTAGTGAATGTGCATGTTCTCTCGAGGTTTTTTTTTTTTTTTCTCACTCTCTCACCTCAACTCTCTTTTTCTCTCACCTTCTCACAAACACACTCCCTGAGTCACGCGTACATATTGGATGACGCACACGTACACACACTTTATTCATGTACTGTACATGGGCGGGGCGGGGTGTGTCCGGGCCCGGCCTGCTACAGTCATAGCATGGGGGAGGGACAGACTGCGTGAGCATGATGAATAGGGCAGGCCAGGACAGCTACAGCGACTGTGGTGATGAAATGTGTCCGCCTCATCACTTCCTGAAAAAAAAAAGGTGGAGGAGGAGGAGAGTTTAGGCGAACGGGGTCAGAGAAATGGGGGTGCGACGCCTGCAAAGTGCTCTCGACGTCCTCCCCGTCCATCCAACAAACTGTAAAAGAACCAGGAAGAATCAATATGGAAGGCACGGGGATGAACTATATTGACGTTTAGGTTAAAGGGAGGTTTAACGTTCCCGAGCCCGGCCCCCATTTTTACGCCCGGGTCGAACCGTGACGTCTTACTTTCCCGCTCGCTCGCTCGCCCGGCTCGCGCCCGTTGAAAATCACATTAAATGAGTCACGCCTGACAATGGGGCCCGCGTGTCTCCTCCTCGACGAGGTAAGATTGAATCCTCTGACGGTGATTCGATTGGGAAGGGGGCCATGTGTCTCGCAGCGCGGCGCAGAAATCAATGCCATCCATCAAATCTGGGAAAGAGCAGAAGACCTTCAGCAGACCTCGCGGTCAGCCACACCATCTCTCTCTCTCTCTCTTTGTGTGTGTGTATGTGTGTGTGCTTGAGTGACCCCTGTCTGTGGAAGGCAGGACTGCAGCTCAGTGGGAGGTGGGACTCCCAAGCTGATGTCACTCACGTGCAATCAGTCCTCCTTTTGAAGTGCGTGCCCTTTATGTTTAACGTGTTCGGAGGGGAACGTTCACCGCCTCTCTGATCTCGGAGTGGATGCTGTTTTCCGGTGTCCTGCAGTATAATAAGTACAAGAACAGGGATATTTGTCTCCCGTGGCTTTAGAACGTGAGGAGCCTTTTATTTACTTTCTTTGTCTTGTGGCGGATTTTGCTGAGCACGTAGTCGTACACGTCTTACACACTTTCACACACACAAACCGTCCAGTTTAAGCGTATTCTCCAACCACCGGCCATGAGGCGGCTTTGGCGTTTTACCTTTTCATCTACATCAAGCTGAAGGAGCAAAGTCAGAAACAGCAGCCCCTTACCAAGCTCCATCATCTCTCCACATGGTGGCGCACTTCACAACGCAAACTGACCCTCATGACCGGCCGAGTTTCCCCCTCTCGGCGCCCTCGGCCGCTCACTGATCCAGCCCCTTGTCCGCCGAAAACAGCAGCCTCCCTCGGGCTTCCCTCGCTCTATAAATGTGTCCACTGTCTGGCCAGAAATTCCCGCATTTCTGTCTTTCTCTTTCATTCCTTTTTTCTCTTTTTCTCTCCGTTTCATTATTTATGTGCATTTTGGCGCCTCGCTCTTCCTGTGTGTGCTTTATTTCCACTGGACGGAATTTCTCGCCTCTCCAATGCTTCTTTGATAGATCCCCCCCCCCCTTTCCTCAAGACACACACACACACACAGATGCCTCCCACTTTGCAAGACACCAGAGTTCCTTTTTTTCCCCCCCTCTTACTTACTTAGCATTTTTCCCTCACGTCTTGCATTTTTAGCCCGTGGATTTGCATGGGACTTTGGTGGTGATTTGTTTTATCTGTCTGGGCCCGTGGTAGGCAATCATATAACTATCAGCCTAAATGGCATTATCTCTCCACTACAGGCCATAACATTGACAAATTCCCCCATTATTATGCGCACGCTGTGTTTCAGCCATGATGGAAATATTGGCCACTTCCCCTATAGGCTGCTCCACTGCTAGACATGGTTGATATTATCATTCATCATGCCCCCTCATAACCCCCCTCTATGAATAACAATAGGGATCGACCTTGGCTCGGGGGCTCTCTAGGAGAGAGATGTTAGCTCTGCTGTGAGATTACCAGATTATTACCGGGATAAGTCGTAAACGCGAGCGATTGGTCCGCTTTTGGGGTCTCTCTGCAGGGGTTTGGCTAAGTAGCAGGTTTGCCCTCAGTGATGGGATGAAGCCAGATTGGGTGATTTTGGGCCAATTAGGAAGATTTAGGGTTAGGATAAGGTAGAGTGGGAGGGGGGGTTTGCGTGTCTGTGTGTGTGTGTACGCCAGAGTGATTCGAAAGTGATTTGAAATGTTGAGCGTCTGTCAATAAAATCAATGCGCTTGCTGCTCATTTCGCAGAGCCCTAACTCCGTCATTGATGCTGACAAGACGACAACATGTCAGCCAAAGATTAGGTTTCAGTCGGGGTAAAGGTTAGGCTGAGGCGTGGAGTGGAGCGGGGTAAACACTGCAAAAACGCAAAATCTTACCAAGATTATTTGTCTTATTTCAAGTCAAAAATGTCTTATTTCAAGTCAGAATATCTCATTACACTTAAATAAGACATGATCACCTCAGAAGTAAATTGTTTTTAGACAATTTTCACTTGTTTCAAGTGAAAATTTGCTTATTTCATTGGCAAAATTTGCCAGTGGAAAAAGTGAAAATTCACTTGAAACAAGTGAAAATTAGCTACAAACAAGAAACAAATTTTGCCAATGAAACAAGCAAATTTTCACTTGAAACAAGAGACAATTGTCTAAAAACAAGTTACTTCTGAGGTGATCATGTCTTATTTTAAGTGTAATGAGATATTTTGACTAGTAATAAGACATTTTTGACTTGAAATAAGACAAATAATCTTGGTAAGATTTTGAGTTTTTGCAGTGTAGGTAGGAGTTGGTGTTAAGGTTACGAGCGAATGTAGTCGCTTCAGGTCCTCACAAATATAGCAATACAAACACATGTGTATGCTTTCCATTTCTGTGTGTTTATTGTTACTTAAAATTGCTCAGTTCCTTTTCCTTCACCATAAAGGAAGCGTGTCTGTCTGCACTTGTGTATATGTATATATATATATATATATATTTTTTTTTTTTTTTTTCCTGTGTGTTTGTGTGTGTGTTGAGGTTAATTGATTCCTTGAATGCCTTTTGGAGAATAATGCCCAGAAGGGGCTTTAGCTGAAGCTTCCCATGTGGGCTAAAAGACAGGGGACAGCTGAGGGTAATTTGGGGCTCCTGAGGGACTTAGAGCTGGTGGGTCGGGTTAGGGCTAAGGTCCAGATTTGCCTGCGCTTAGGGAGCGTCTGACGTGCATGGTTTGGGGATTTGGGGGGGGTGGGAGGAGGGTGGTGGTGGTGGTGGGGAGGGCTTCAGAGTAATCTAGGTAAGTGTTTATTTACTCGTCTTGCAGGCTAGCCTAGCAGGGGGTCACTGGCAGTCATTAGCTTGCAGTCCTTTTGCTAATACCGCTTAACACATTGATTAGCCCTTTAGGTGCCATCCTGCTCCCATACTGTTAACGAGAAAGACAAACGTGCACCGCCTGCACAGACGTGGACAGCTGAGGAGGAGCATCGCCTTCGTGTTTACACGTTGAAGCCTCACAGAGAAATTCATGGAAGCGATGCGTCAGAAATGTAAACCCAGTTTGCTCAGTTCTCTTCCAGAATGATTTATATCCATGACGATTTATATTTATATGGAAATAAATAAATAAATGCACGAATGCATACATACCTACATACATGCATAAATACATAAATACATAAACAAGTAATTGTACAAACAAGAATTCTCTTTCAAAATGAGATCTGAGGAAAAAATCAAATATGGCCCTTAAATATAATTAACATAATCCTAATTCAGCAACAATAGGAAGAGGTAAAACTAGTTAGTGTGCAAATTGTTGAAAAACATGTATGAATGCATGCATGAATTTTAAGAGAAACGTCTGCTCACCCGTTGGCAAACAGTTTAAAATAGCTTGAGTAGCCGTTTCTATAGGGAGCTGACCGTCGGCCTCTGGAGCCGCTAAGAACTGCAAGGAAGTGGCCCTGCTTCATGGAGCTGTGGTCGGTGAATATACTGTGACCAAATGTCAGAATGTGATGAAAAGTGTGATGAAATGTGTGTGTTTGTGAGAGAGAGAGAGAGAGTCTGTGTGACTGAGTGTGTAGGTGATTGGCCCATCTGTTTATTTTTGGGCAGAATATGCATCCCTTCCTACACACGGATACGCGCACGGTCACACTTCACGGGACACAGCGAGCGGCGGTGCACTGTCATTCGGTGCCTCGGTGCGTCCTTTAGATTTATGGAACATTTCCGTTTTTTCACGGCAGGCCGTGGTTCAGGAGTCATTCACCATCAGCACCACTGTAATCTGTCGTCACCACAGGGAGAATGGAAACGTTATTTGATTTTTGCAAAAGGAAAGTTATATGACCTTTATCAATGAAAGACTATTTGTGTGTCAGATTTAGGACTCTTAATGGTAATACTGCAAAAACTCAAAATCTTACCAAGATTATTTGTCTTATTTCAAGTCAAAAATGTCTTATTCCTAGTCAAAATATCTCATTACGCTTAAAATAAGACATGATCAGCTCAGAAGTAAATTGTTTTTAGACAATTGTCTCTTGTTTCAAGTGAAAATTTGCTTGAAACAAGTGAAAATTTGCTTGTTTCATTGGCAAAATTGTATTTTTTATTGAATTTTCACTTTTTCCACTGGCAAATGTTGCCAAATTATCTAAAAACAATTTACTTGAGGTGATCATGTCTTATTTTAAGTCTAATGAGATATTTTGACTAGAAATAAGACATTTTTGACTTGAAATAAGACAAATAATCTTGGTAAGATTTTGCGTTTTTGCAGTGAATGATATTGGAGTTTGCATTCCAATGTGAAAAAACAAAAAAATCCTACTGATCTGAAGGGGAGTGACTTTAAGACAGTGGTTTTGTGTTCCTCTCAGAAGAAGTGTACTTCAATACAGTTATACATCAGTAACGTCTTTGCAAAAACACACTTGGACACGACAGCATTGCTTTGCTTTTAATGGCTGCACAAAGATGGCCTTCAAACTCCAGACAGCCAATAAAATATGTATTTTCACCTCCTTTGCAGCATGCATCCTTCACCTTGCTTCCCACCCCTTGCTTCCTCCTCTCCGTAGCTCCAGGAGACATGGGGAAGGGAGCTGGCGGCCAGAGCTGGCTGTCTGGCCCTCCGGGGAAGAATATGATTTCAGCCTCGGGGATTCGGGTCACTGGCTAGAGGCCGGACCCCCAGTTTCTGTTCCCTCTTCTCATCCTCCCACTTCCTCCCACCTTCATTCTCCCTGTTGCCCCCACTGTTCCTCCCCCCCGCACCTCCTCTGTGCCCTAATGCTTTGCAGATGCCTCCAAAGCCATACCTCTAAAAATATAGCCAAAAATAGCCGCCTGTACTCGTACTGGCAACTCTCAGTCTCAACTCTTAATCCTAGTTGCTGAGCCACCAGGCTACATAGCAAACTTAGTTTTGCTTTGTTGCTGTAATATTCACATCTCGCTAAAATTGCTCAAAATTAACCCAGTTTTGGTGCTAATTAGCTGATATTTGCTCTTATTCTGCTAATATGCTCGTGCAGTTTGCACATATTTGCTGTCGGAGTGGGCTAACATGGCTGTGGTGTCGGTGCAGGCAGTTTTCTGAGCGCTCTGTGAATGCTTAATGCCAGTGGCCACCCACATGTGATCTTTGGTTTAACCTGCTTTCCATGACAACAGTGAGAGTGCACGCCGTTGCCCTGATCAGTAGGCAGTCTTGTTGACAAGATTAGCAAAACGGCTGCAACCACTGTATGTCCTGCAAAAGCGTCGGATTGCTCGTCAAGACTCCCGATTGGCTCCGGAGAAGCAGATGCAGCTCGGGTTTAGTTCAGGCCCGCGCTCATAGCCGAGTGATTTGTATGGGTATTTACAGTTGGGCCAAAAACTGCTTACGCCTCTGCCTTTCTCCTGATTGAGGCTTGTTTATAGAGCTCCGAGGTCGTGTTTGCCTTTCAAACCAAGCACAGCAGGAATAGTTTAACAGGCTCCCTGGGAACTGGCTACAGTAAAGTACTTTTCATGGTGCTGCTGCTGTTCTCTACCAAACAAAACGCTTTCATCGCTCCCTGCCCTCGCGTCCTCTGTAGGCTACAACAAGCCATTTCCACATCTCACACTTTCAACCTGCAGTCGCTTTACATAGATTATCCGCCTTTACCTCCTTTGTGCATGAAAACTGCATAAGTCAACATCATTCATTTGCCATATTCACACTGTAATTCCTATAATTTGTCTAACTGTGATAACACACCAGGTCATTTGCATTTTGGTGTTTTGTGACCATAGTTTAACTTTTAAAAACACTAGTAGCAGGGTACACAGATCACACCAGAACTGAATATGAAACCAGACCTCCTCTGCCTCATCAATGCTCTTCCTTCCATTCGTTTATGACTGTTGTTAAACCAGGGAGGCTGTGCTCTTAAAGGGCCAGAGAGTCATTGTTGCTGAGTCGGCTAGCTGCTGTAAAGCCTGTGTGGGAGGCCTCTTGACCAGTCAACCCGAATCGCTTCTCCTCTGTTAAGTCTATCACACTTGGGAGCACTCACATGCAGGTGAGCCATGGCAATAGCATGGATGAAGGCTAAAGGGAAATGGGTTCAATGCACAGCAGTTTTTTTTTTTTTAAAAGGCATGAATGGAATGGGAGGGTTTAATGGGGGTGTTCTTATAGAATTGACCAGCAAGTTTTAAGACTGCAGAGTGATTGATTTTTCAAGCAAAATTAGAAATGTTACATTTGAAAGAAGTAACAACTACTTGAGTAACAAGAAGGCCCTGAGAGCGCAGACCTCACAGTGTCAGCAAGAAGTTACGGGCCTCTTTGAGTTTATTGCAATTTAGCAATGCCATTGCCATAGAACATGCCCCTTTGGGCCAATTATTGGGGAAAGTTGGATAATGCCACCTTGTCCCATGACCAGCCTCACCAAGTCATGTGATGTTTCATTGATTCTGTGTCTTCCTTCATGCCAGTTGCCATGCCCTCTTGAGGTCGATTGGCCTTAAATAGTGATTCACCTCTTTGATGGCCCAAGACCAGCCTCTGTGCCAGGTGCACTACTGATGTCATAGGACACAGCCCTTTTGGCCAGTCACGATGGAAAGTTAGTCAGTGTTACCTTGATGCATGGACAACCTCCCTGCCAGGTTTGGCAATGGTTACTTGAATGATTTAGAAACGATGGTAAGCGCCGCCCCCTTTTCATCAGTGTTGCTGCTATAGGACACGCCCCTTTCAGCCAAACAGCGGGGAAAGTGGTCAGTACTGCATTGACCCGTGACCACCCTCTTCACAGGGTCTCCTGATGTTGCATGTTTGTATTTGGAAACATGGCCCTGCTTGTGCTGAGCCCTGTTCATTGCCATACCCCCTTGAGCCAGATTGGCCCAAAAAGTCAATCCATTCGCTGGCCCACGACCAAGATTCCTATCAAGCTTTACACAAATCATCAGTTTTCCGAGTTATCCTGCTGACAGACAGACAGACAGACGGAGGCGATCGCATAACCTCCTGCCGGAGGTTTCATTTCCTTAAGGGAGGAGCAGAGAGAATGGTGGCATGAAAGTAAATTAAGTTTGGAAAAATATCTAAGCTCGTACCTATTTATAGAGCACCGCCTAGACCTCTCCTTTCTGAACAAATAAATAATGAATTTCAATGTATTTTCTAAATACAGACGCACTGTAGGGCACTGGAATGAAACCTGCAAATTTAGAGTAATATCTTCAAGACTGACTGACATAGTGTGTGAACTTGCAGCAGTTTGAGAGTCGTTGGGAGTTTTTGCATTGGGCAAACAGAAATGCGAACACGGCAGTTAAATTTCCCTGGAAATGTTAAAGACTCTCTTACATCCCAGCAGAGGATATCAGCATCTTGAATGCCACTGCGGCAAGCCTGGAGCAAAAAGGGCAAACATCCTGGCAGAAGTCCCACTAACTCTGAGCCTTGGCCCGTCCACAGCACACTTCCTGTTGAAACCCATCCAGGCACTCCTCAAGACAACTCACTGACAGGCACCGTCCATTGACTGGGATTTTACCCCATACCCCATTAGGGGTGTAACGATTCAATTCACAAAGCGATTCAGGTCACAAAACAGGGTTGACAATTCAATATTTTTACGACATTGTGAACAATATTTGAATTAAGAAGAAATATGCTTGAAATACAATTTTCATTTCTGAGGCATAATCAGTGCAATACAAGGTGTTTTCTTCTTGTCTTCATAACA